>NW_007247746.1:195096-197118 GCF_000164805.1 Carlito syrichta | reverse complement strand
CAGTAGAATGTGTATTCTGTGGTCTTTGGATGGAGTGTTCTGTAGGTATCAATTAAGTCCATTTGGTCCAAAGTCACATTGAGGTTCTGGATCTCCTTGCTGTTTTTTTGTCCTGATGATCTGTCTAGTGTTGTGAGTGGGGTATTAAAGTCCCCAGTTATGATGGTGTTAGAGTCAATATCTTTCTTTAGTTTTCCTAGAAGAAGTTGCTTTATGAATGTTGGCGCACCTATGTTGGGTGCATATATGTTTAGGATAGATATTTCTTGTTGATGGATTGAGCCTTTTATCATTATGTAGTGGCATTCTGTATCTTTTTTGATTTTTAATAGCTTGAAGGGTATTTTGTCTGAAATTAAGATCGGTACTCTTCCTTTCTTTTGTATTCTGTTTGCCTGAAAGTTTGTTTCCCATACTCTTACTTTGAGTCTGTGGGTGTCCTTTCTAGCGAGGTGAGTCTCTTGAAGGCAATAGATTGTTGCCTGATGATATTTTATCCATTTTGCCATTCTATTTCTTTTCAATGGTGCATTTAGTCCATTCACATTCAGGCTAATAATTGAAATGCAAGAGTTGATCCTGTCATAAGGTTCTTACAGAGTTGTTCCTGTTTGTTTGTTGTATTTCTTTGGGTTTTGAAGTTGGTTCATGTGTGTTTTTAATCTTTTGCCTGTACTCTTGTGAAGAATGTTGTTCTTTTTTCTTTTTCTTCTGTGTTCAGTACTTTCTTAAGTGTTTCTTGTAGAGGTGGTCTGGTGGCAGCGTAGGTTCTTAGGGATTGGATGTCTGGAAGAGATTTCAATTCTCCCTCACTAATGAAGCTTAGTTTGGCTGGGTAGGTTATTCTTGGTTGAAATTGTTTCTCTTTTAGAAATTTGAAGATAGGGCTCCAGGATCTCCTGGCCTGAAGGGTTTCTGTGGATAAATCTGCTGCTGTTCTCATTGGTTTTCCCTGGTAGGTAGTCTGGCCTTTTTCTCTTGCTGCCTTTAGGATTTTTTCTTTTATTCCTACTTTGTTTAGGCGAATTATTATGTGTCTGGGAGTTGGTCTTCTCATTTGTTGTCTTGCAGGGGTTCTCTGAATCTCTTGTGTTTGAATTTTTTCATCCTTAATGAGATGAGGGAAGTTTTCTTGAATGATTTCATGAAATGTTTGTTCCAGCGTGGCTTCTGTTTCTCTTTTCTGCCTCAGGAAGCCCAATTACTGTTAGGTTTGGTCTCTTGAAGTGATCATTCATCTCTTGCAGGTTTTGTTCTGTCTTTTTGAGCTTCTTTTCTATGCTTTTGACAGTTTGGGTTAGTTCTGTGTTTTGGTCTTCAGCTCTGAGATTCTTTCTTCGGCTTGGCTGATTCTGCTTTCCATGTTTATTAGCCTGTTGTTCATTTCCATCACAGTATTCTTTACTGCTGTCATTTCTGACATCAGTTCCTTCCTATTTTCCTCTTGTCTGTCCTCAATTTTTTAAATTCTCTCCATTAATGTCTTGATGTCTGGGTTTGTTGCATGTAACCAGTCATTCGGGGGACTCCTCATTGTTTGTGTTCCAGAATCTGTTTTTTTCAGTGTCTGATTTCCCAGTAAGACCTATATTCTTCTTTTGGTTTTTCTTCTTTTGTGCGGTTTTTTTCCCTCTCCCTACTTTTTCCTTCCCTCCACGTCACCGTCTTCTTTAATTCTGTTATTCAGGGGTAAAGGGATTGGTTTTATTTTGTTTGTTCAATCTCCTATTCTTTATGTATGTCCTCTTACTTTGTTCAATTCTGAAGTTGCACTGTAGGTTGGAGGTTGTCCTTTTTGCAGTTTTGAGATTTACTTAAGGGGAGAGCTGTGATTCAAAATCTGTCTGCAGGTCCTGGTATTCACTGACAGGTGTGTGTATAATGTGGAACCCACTTCCCACTGCCCTGGAATCTGTCTGTGCATTGGGGCTGTAGGTTTACTCCCTGAAATAAAATGTGGTTAGCAGAGGGGAGAGAATGGAGCAGATAGTGGGTTGAGGAGGGGAGTGGAGAGATAGAGGA
>NW_007247746.1:155002-194806 GCF_000164805.1 Carlito syrichta | reverse complement strand
AGGAATAGAATTAAGTCATTAAACTAACAGAATCAATGAAACACACTCTGAGACATTTCGTTTAAGTCCAATGTCCTTTCAGGTCTGATTTCTAGTTTTCTTTTCAAGCTGGTAAATTAGTTTGCAGTTAGGGTCAGTTGCCCCTGATCTGCTGTGAAGGACAGTTCAGATTAACCTCTGTTCAGCACTTTGGTCTATGCCTTTATGGAGCTTGTTTCTCCCGTTTGGTGTTGTTACCTTGAATCGCCAGCAGGTGGTGCTATCTCAGCTGCTTGCCCCAGAGGGGGTGGGGCCGGACAGGAACAAGATGGCTGCCTGCCTCTGAGCAGGCAACAGGAGCTTTACACCGGGTGGGTAGCACAGTCTCGGCCGCAGGAGAGGTGGCAGTGATCCCAGCAGATCTTCCCTGAAGGGGTTTGGTGTGGATGGCCTTGGCCCGGGTGGTATGATGTGCTACCTGACACAGAGGTTGCAGCAGCGGCTGCAGCGGCGGCGGGGGGAGGGGCTGCGGCAGCAGCGGCAGCGGCACTGTTTGTGCCGCAGTAACTGTCCAAACTGTTGCGATGTTCCAGCGGTGGTAACGGCTGAGCTCTGTATGAAGAGCAGGTTGCGATGTTGGGGTCCCCAGCCCCCCGGGGCGAGAGTCAGAGACCCACTGCAGGTCTCCTTTGCAGAGGGCTTCAGAGACTCGGTTGTCCCGTCGCCATCTTGCCGCTTCTCCCATACTATTAATATAATCATACATCCTACTCTGTGTATTATGGTGTGATGGTGTGGTTGAGTAACTTTCCCATTTTCAGCAAAGAAATCATGGTGGCGCTGGTATGTCTACATCTTTTATTTATTCCCATTTCTATAGTCAGATTTCTTTCTTTGGTTGTTGTTGTTGAGTTGGAGTCTCACTTGGTCACCCAGACTGGAGTGCAGCGGCCGCTCCCAGCCACTGCAGCCTCGCCTGCTGGGCTCCGGCGATCCTTCCGCCTCAGTCTTCCAAGCAGCCGGAATTACAGGCATGTGCTACCATGCCTGACTGATTTTTTGATTTATTGTAGAGATGAGCTCTCGCTGCCCAGGCGGGTCTCGAACCTGCGGGCTCAGGCAATCCACTCACCTGAGCCTCCCAAAGCTGCCCAGCTTGTAGTTAAATTTCTGCTGCAGTGATTCCTAAAATGCAAAGTAGTCATTAATAGCAATAATACTTTATTATGAACATATAGTATACATACAATTTCGACAGCTAGTTTGTGACATGTTAAGCTAATTGCCACTTTCTGACAGATGGCCAATATGATGGCTATACTTCTAGCAGTAAATATGAGCAAAGAGTTATGAAGATTTGAGCCAGGGACATAGATGAAATAGAATGGAACCTTTGGAAAAAAAAATGAAAGGTACTAGTTCCTTTGTACTTTGAGTGTCTATAAATCTTTAAAGGTCCCTGGAACCACCAAGGGAAATTAATTGAAGCCTGCTCAAAAACGAAATTCATGTTTTGAAACAAACACCCAGAGCAATGATAATACTACATAATGACCTATAATTGTATTAAAAGCCAGTTATCAATTGAGCTGGGAAAATGTAATTGTGTATACTTATCTGTTCTGTTTGTACCCATTTCTAATTTTTTTCTCTATAGACAAATATTTTCTGAATTTGTACTTAATATTGTACATTTGGGAACACAAATATAAAAGACCTGATTTTCAAAGAAAGATTCTTTAGGCAGAATGGAGTGCCTGGATTCCTGTTTTTCAAATTTTTTTATTTTTGGTTTGTTTGTTTTGCTTTTAATTGACAGTACAATGCTGGGGATGAAATCCTCTGTTGTAGTTTATTTTAAAACAAGATTTCATTTTTGGCCCTTTCAATTATCCATAGTAATTAGCAGTCATTATTAAGTATATGTATAAATGATACTTTAAAAAATAAAATGAGATTGTTATTAGTATTATTTGATATAGACTTAACTGATTTATTAAATGCTGTTCATAGGCATACAGAAAGTTGATATCCTTAGGGTATCCTCAATAGCGTTTTTTTTCTTGTGTAGGATAAACTGCTTTCACAGTGTTTTTACATTTAATTATGTAGTAAGATATTTTCTTAGTTCAGAAACAAATTACAGCTTAGAAACGTTTCAGTGATCCTAAATTTCAGTTTTGAATTATTGAGACTTTAAGATGGCATAACTATAAGAGATATCTATAGTTCTGTTTGTTTCACATTACAAATCATACATCCTTTGAGATGTACTTAGAAGTAATCAAACAACAAAGTTATGCAGGTAACATTCTATGAGATCATGGATATTTGTGTTTATAACTTTTTTTTTTTTTGTTAAAAAATGCAGTCACTGAGAACACTGTTACCTATGCATAATTATTTAGAAGTGCAAAACAAAATTTGCAAAGAAAGACCACTCAAATACACATCATAGGTTATATGTAAAGAGTCAAATTGAACTGTTGTGGAGAAGCATTTTGAATATGTTTAGATAATAATTATAATTAATAGAGATGTTAGAGTAGTAAACAGTTTAGATTTTTATTTTACTTAAGATGTGTGGTCACGATTCAAGATTAGGTAGATAAATAGTCATCGTACAGGTGAAGTTTGGACCTCCCTTTGGTCCCCACTTTGCCTAGTTTGAGATCAGGTATCCCAACAACTTAGATTTCAAGCAGGAAATATAAAATATAACATAAGGCAAATCAATAACCACATAGGTATGTCAACCTATCTTAAATACTCTTGGAATCAATGAGATATAGAGGCATATAAAAAGATAGGCCACTAAGATCAATCAGTGGTTGATTCCCACTTTCAGCTGTAAATGGGCTATTTTATTTCAAACTAAACTCCATACTGAGAAAAATGAGGAATGAGAAAGCTGCTTTAAAAATAAATACTCATGGAAATATAAATATTATATTTATACATGTAAAAATATATAATACATAAAATATCTATTAAAATATGCATTAAAATATATTGCTTTGGAGTACTATAAAGGGGCAAAGAGCTAAGAATGAAAGGAAACACTGAGGTAAGCCCTGTATTTGGTGCCATTTTTTACCTTGGATTTTGTCAGTTTGTAGGCAGCCTAGGCCATTGGGCTGAAAAGCAGTGGCAACTAAGATGATGATAAGGTAAACAGGGTTTTTGTCTGTTTTGCAGTGCTAGGGAATCACAAACTAGAATTGAAGGAGGAGGAAGGGGGACCCTGGTGAAACACTCGAAGCTTTTCACTGGAATCCCTGAAGGACCGTATCCTAGGAGTTAGGGAGAACTAGAAATAGAACACAGCTTACAAAATGAAAATATCTCTGATAAACTGAATCCTGATTTTTAAGGTGATCTGCTTTTACTTTAACTCTCTGTCATTGCTAGAAGCAAGAGACATCATGCAAAGTTTCTCTATCATTTTTTTTGTATACAATACCTGGCATTTAATAAAAAATTATACTATGCATATCAGAAGCCTGGGCCAAGAAAAACAAAGCAACAAACGGTAGAAATAGTCTCATAGTGACCCAGGTATTAGAATGATCAGATAATTGTAAAATAGTTATAATCAGTGTATTTTAAAAACTGATGAAAAGATGAATAATTTCAGCGGAGAATTAAAAAAATCTATAAAAGAAATTCAAAGTGATTCTAGAAATGAAAGCCGCTATAACTGAAATGAAGAGCTCAGTAGATAAGTTTAATAGCAAATTAAATACAGCTGAGAAGAGAATTGGTGAACTGGGTGATAGGTCAGTTAAAAAATATATAGATTTGTGTATGGGGGGAATAAAAGAATTGAACACACAATGATGGTGTAAATAGTGTAATAGTGAAAAAGACTCCAATTAGATTTTCTGAAGAGAAGGAAAAAAGAAATGAGAAAGAAGCAATATCTGAATATATTGACAAATAATTTTTCAAAACCAATGAAAGATTCCAATGCACAGAATCAAAAAGGACTATTGGGATAAATATAGTGAAACCACATTTAGGGCACATGGTAGTCAAACCACTGAAAGCTAAACAGAAAGAGAAAAATCTTAAAAGAATAAAAAACCACATTATCCTCAAAGAAGCAAAAATAGAGCTGACTTACAACAGATGATGGCAGGAGAGAACTGAATGACATCTTCAAAGTGGTAAAAGATAAAAAATTCCTCAACCTATTCTTCAAAAATGAAAAGAAATACATTATTTTTTTAGACAAAAAAGCCCCTAGCATATGCTCATTTGTCCTCTTGAACTTCACTTACAAAACAAATTTAAAATTAAGAATTTTAAGATGGCAATTTCAGAGCATTAAACTCTGAGCCCAGGCCTTTGTGTGACTGCACTGATCACGTGCCATGAAGCCAGTAGTGACTGCCTTCAGAAGCTAAGAATGACCTCTATCCAATTGCCAGACGGAAACAAGGACCTCAGTCCTACAACCACACAGAGTTTTGCCAGCAACCTAATAAGCCTGGAAATGGATTCTGCAGACAAGGGTCCAGACCAGCCGATACCTTGGTTTTGGCCTCATGAGACCCTATGCAGAGTACACAGTCAAACCTACCAGACTTCATTCTTAGAGAACTGTGAGGTAATAAGTGAGAGTTATTTTAAATCCCTAAATTTGTTGTAATTTGTTGTAGTGGCAATAGAAAATAATCTTAAGCAATAAAAAAATACAAACAGTTCTAAAACTACCTTTAATAGAGGATAGTTAACTAAAAGAAGAAAGTTAACTTTGACAAAAGATTATTAAACATTTGAAAAATACCAAATTTATTTAAATAATTAACTAATTAAAAATAATTTTTTGCATGAGACAAATCTGAAAGTCTCTACCTGCCAGTTTTTCAGTGCGAGAATATGGAACTAGACTTCGGGAGATCTTGCTTCTACTTTTAGTTGCACCTCTTGTTAACTGACTGAGTGACAGTTAATCTTAACTTCCTTGGATTAATTCTAGCATCTGCAAAAGAAGAGATATTGACTAGCTGATCTCTAGGGTCTCTTCCATTTACAAAATTGCATGAAAATCACTGTAGGAAACAAGATGGAATTGTTGGAAAGCTAAGCATAAGAATCTATTCACTCAGAATATCAGAAAAATAAGTAGCATACTTTTGAAGTTGGAATCAATACTGATTTGAAATTTTTTTAAAGAGGAGGAATCATGTTGACTTATTAAACAGAAATTGTAGAACAGTCAGGGGACTTTAGACACCGGGCATTATTTATTTATTTATTTGATTTGGAGCCTCACTCTGTAGTGCAGCGGCAAGATCATGGCTGCAGTATCCTCGACCTTCTGGGCTTAGGCAGGCTTCCACCTCAGCATCCCAAAGAGCTGGGAGTACAGCTACGCCTGGCTAATTTATTTTAATTTTTGTAGTGATGAGGTCTCGCTATGTTGTTGCCTAGGTTTGTATGACAGGTATTTATTGGTCAAAAGTATATATTGGTCAATATATACTTATAAAGATTATATCTTTAGTTTAAATTATTGAAAATTAACAACTTAAAATTTGGCAGATAGGTGTTACAGAAGGATGAGATCAAAACCCTTTCCTGTTTGTTTAAATTATTCAAAATAAGGAAACTGTACAAATCTTACATTTCTTTTTTCCTTGTCATTTATTCTGGGAGTAGAGTTTTTAAGGTTTTAATGTTTAATCTTGTTCTGGTTGTCTTCATCTCTCTTGTCAACTTAAGATGTGCTTCCTACCAGTAAACACTTGCAAAATAAAAACATACTAGATTCTATATTCTGTTTCATAGTTTAGGTCTTGGAAATGTGGGAATAATCTTAAAACTAAACTTAAGCATAACCTTATTTGATCCAATGTCTGCCCATTTTTCTTTTTCTTTTAGAAAGGAAAAGGCACCGTTTTGGTGAGTGGAGGTGGCAGTTGCTGGGAAATGTGTCTGCAGCTGATAAGAAAGGGAAAGGGCTTAAAGCGACAGCCACCACATTTTATCAGTGCTTTGAAGCTCAGGAAAAACCTTTCTTTCCAAGAAGAGAATGGGAATACCATTAAAAAAAAATGTTTATTTCCATTAATAAGAAGCCTCAACGACCCATTTTATGAAAGGTTACTCCCTTGTATAATCCAGTGACATGTTTACTCATACTCAGAGGTTACATTAATATTTACTGACGGCACCAGTATAGGTTTCACTTTATTAAAAATTGTTTGGATGTTGGAACTGCTGATGGAGAAGTTGGCTCAGTTATTTGGCTATGGATATGATAATTATATTATGGCTTCCTGTACTTTTGGAGGTCATAAGTTACATTGCAAAGATTTGTGTATTTAGATTGCTGCAAAGTTACTGCATAGTATTATGACAATACAGTAGGATATATTTCAGTTGTATAGATGTCTCAAAAATTTTACCATAGAATTAAATAAGAATCGTTAAAATATCCCAGGTTTATTAAAAATTCATTATTCTGCTAGAAGATCTTTAAAGAGCAATAAGAACTTGAAGAAATAATAGGAACACTTTGGTAACAATGACAGTGTGTTAATTGAGTTGAAAGAAGGTAAAGAATGTATTATCAGAATGGATTCAAATTTGGCGAAAAAGATTTATAATAAATCAAGGGAGGGAATCAGTTAATAAAGAAAGAGGCCAATTATCGGTGAATGAGGGGGGATGTATTTAATGATTCTAAGTGAAAGGTTAAACTGCTTGGGTGAAACTCATTGTAACAAAAAGGAAGAAAAGTAATATGGATAATTAGGCAGTAATATGATCATACTGAAAAAAATAATCAGAAAACTGTCTTAGGTGTTGGGGAATATTGGCTAATGAACTTAACCTTCTATAATTATCTTTGAATATTCACTTTTGCTTTAGAAATGGGGGAAGTGATGTTTTTAGTTATTTTCTTTTCTTTCTTTCTTTCTTTCTTTTTTTTTTTTGAGTTCGAGTCTCATTCTCTTGCCCAGACTGGAGTGCAGTAGCCACTCCTGGCCACCGCAGCTTTGACCTGCTGGGCTCTGGCGATCCTTCTGCCTCAGCCTTCCCAGTAGTCGGAATTACAGGCAAGCGCTACCACGCCCGGCTGATTTTTGAATACAAAAAATAAAAAAATGTAGAGATGAGATCTCGTGAAGTTGCCCAGGCGGGTCTCGAACCCACGGGCTCAGGCAGTCCACTCACCTCAGCCTCCCAAGGCGCGGGATCACAGGCTGAGCCACTGAGCTCGGCTTTTTAGTTATTTTCAAGGCGGTATGATTCTTTAGCACAATTTGTCGTATTGTGTTGTTTTAAATGGTAACAAATAATGAAATAGAGAAAAATAATTTCTCATGAGAAGGGTCTCTGTCATTATAACTAGTAAAATACTGCAATGTTAGTTACAATTTTTTAAAGTTATTGATCAGTTAAGTTTGGATTCTGTTATTCATCTGTTTTATAACAAACACCTTTGGAAGCTGTCAGCCTAATTGAACCACTGAAATAAAGTTAGTATAGGTGATGATGTTCATAGGTGTATCTCAATTTAGAGCTTATTGAAAACATATAAGTAAATTCTTAAATATTGTATAAAAAGATTTTTATTCTCTCTAATGAATTAAATATTATATATAGTTATTAAAATATTATGAGGTATTAATAGAGTCTTAATTATTTTTAAAGTTTATGCTTCATGCCTCTGTGAATCTTGGTTTGTGGAAGATCTTGGTAATTGTTTCTAGAATCAATATAGGTCTGTTTTATATGACCTCAGTACTAATGATCAGTTAGAGGGGCTAGCAACCAAGATAATTAAATTCAGAGATGATTACAAATTTAAAGATGGCATGAATAAGATTTTGGGCTCATCTCAGCTTTTAAGATGCTATGTTGAGGAAAAGGTCATCTGATTATGCAGAAATATCCTGTATAATTGTAGTCTTTCTTTTGTCACTGAGATTCATATAATTCTTATAATTGACTTGTCTTTTATTAGATATTGTAGCAAATGGAGTTCTGCATTCTATATTAATACTTAAAACCAGTGAAAAAGCCTATTTTTCAAAATATTAGCAGCTTTGTCACAGGTTTTTAGCTCAAGTAGGCAATAACTTAAGGGATTTTAATAATTATGTAGTTGAAAAAGATTTGAACCAGATACCAAGAGACTTGGGTTCTAGACTAAAGGACCATGTGTCAGTTAACTTCTGTGGATCATTTTCATGTTTAATACAATAAGGAGATTGCATCTGATAGCTTCTAAGGTATATTTTAACTTGAAAGTTCTTTTTCTTCATGATTATTTTTATGTTCCACATCATAGGTTATTTTATGATGTGAGGCAGATCTCAATATCTTCTGGATAGTATATCTTAAAATATTGACAGGTTATTCTTTTGACAAACATTTTCTAATTGTCTACTTTGTGCATGGAACTAGTCACTGGTGATACTACTTTCTTACTATTAATAATATGCCTGCTTGTCACATTTTTTAAGTTTTAAAAATATGTATTTCTGATTGCATCTTATTCAAGCTCCGTCCATCTAGTAGAATAAGTTCCATGAGACAAGGTGTTCTAAAGAGCACCTTGTTCCACATCATAGGTTATTTATTTCTAAAGAGCACCTTGTTCCACATCATAGGTTATTTATTTCTAAAGAGCACCTTGTCTCATGGAACTTATTCTACTAGATGGATGCGGCTTGAATAAGATGCAATCAGAAATACATATTTTTGAAACTTAAAAAATGTGACAAGCAGGCATATTATTAATAGTAAGAAAGTTTGATTGACATTCAGTAAATTAGCAATAGTCTCAATAGTCTCAAGCATAGTACAGTGTCTTATACTGGTTCCCAAAGTCATTATGAGTATCTCTGCCTAGTTCACATTCAGCAACTGCATGTTGCTAATTTGAAGTCAGCCATGGTGGGAGTATTTATACCATTAAAATTGGCATATACTACACATCAGAGTGTTTTTTTTTTTTTATTTTTTTTGAGGTGGGGTCTCACTCACTCTGTCACCCAGATTGGAGTGCTGTGCCATGATCATGATTCACTGCAGCCTTAACCTTCTGGTCTCAATCAATCCTTCTGTCTCAGCTTCCTGAGTAGTTGGGACTACAGGCACATGTTACTATGCTTGGCTACTTTTGATTTTTTGTCAAGATGAGGTCTTGTTTTGTTGCCTAGGCTTACTTTTTTTTTTTTTTTTTTTAAAGTTAGTTGGTTTAATGGCATACAGTGGTAAACGTTGTCAGGTGTCATAACAGAAATGGCAGAGTTTCTACTCATGTGTGTCATATAATTAAAGCAGAGATGAGGCAAAGACACATGGTGTGCAATGCATTTTGAGAGCCACCTGAACAGCTCTTGATAAGATACTGAAACAGATGAGTTACTGAAGGTCAAGGGCCTGAAAAAAATAGGTGTTAATTTGAAACTAGGTTTTAAAGATGAGTGGTATAATCTTGGCCAGAGAAGAAGCAAGATACTTTTAGACACGGCATGTGCAAAAATCTTGAGGCAAGAGTGAACAGTGGTATGGAAGAAGTGGTAAAATAGTTTTGTTGATCTTTAATAAGGTATGTAAGCTTAACTTCACATAAGCATAACAATGTCTAAATCATGTGTTAGCCTGAGAAGTCCTAAGCATAGCCAAATTTTCACTGATAGCAAAAAATTAAGGACTGCTATTGAATTTTGTTCCTTTATCTCTGTGATTTTCTGAGTTAAGGAAATAAAAATCCTGTATGACAAATTATAAGCTTTATACCAAATTAAAGTTTATCACATGTTGCTTGTGGTAAATATTCTCTAGAACATTGATATTGAATCCACAGACGCTTATGCAGCCTCATCATCATCTACTGTCAGTAATTCCTAACAACCTAGTATTCCTAGGTTGACATAAACACCAACAATGTGATTCAGCCTGCCAGCATTGAGGGAACAGTGATTCTCGGTAGCTCCGTGCGGGATTATGCTTTACTAAGAATAGATGACAGTGGGACACTTAGCATCTGCTATATAGTAAACTGAAAAGGGGCAAATACAAACAGGGAAACTTCTTCTTAGAATGTGCTGAAGCTCAATTTTAAATGACACCTGACTCTGTACTTTTAGGAAATATCGCAACCAGTGGACAGACTGCTATGTAGGAGTCCAGAATGGAATGATTTTGGAATAAATGAATACACATAACTCCAGTTATGTGAAGAGGGGCCACAAATAGCAAGACAAAGAAAAGAAAACAGCTGGGTGTGGTGGCTCAAGCCTGTAATCCCAGCACTTTGAGACACCGAGGTGAGGAGATTGCCTGAGCCCGTGGTTTGAGAACAGCCAGGGCAACTTAGTGAGACCTTGTCTCTACAGTAAATTAAAAAAAAAAAATTATCTAGACATGGTAGTGTGCGCCTGTAGTTCCAGCTACTTGGAAAGCTGAGGTGGAAGGATCACCTGAGCCCAGCAGGTCGAGTCTGCGGTGACTGTGAGTGTACCGCTCCCTGCCAGCCTACATGATGGAGTGAGACTCCAGCTCAAAAAAAAAAAAAAGAAAACATGTAGATGAAAACTTCTCTTTGGGAAGCATAGTCACCCTGTGCATATCTAAATCTGTTAACTAGATTTTCACCAACTTTTTATTATGTGATACATTGAGAGAGCAACAAATATCCAAGAAGTGGAGAACTGTTATTCTTTATTTTTATTACTCTCAATAAGGCCATTTTGGAATGCCAGTAGTTTGATTTGTTAAAGTAAACATAGGGTTGTGTATATGTACAGAATGAAATAAGCAGGCTTTCTAATCAAATAATTTATTCATTTTCATCAACACTACATTTTAGAACAATTGTTCTACAAAGGAAATAACTACCATGATTTTAGCAGTTATTAGTTTGTTAAACTGTCTCATAAAATTAAGTACTACTTATAGCTTAAAGTGATGTTTATTTTTCAATTTCTCATGGAAAACTAGCATGAAGAGACAATTTAATTTTTCAAAATAAATGTGCCCTTGAGTACAATAAATAGATTTATATTAATAGTATTTGGGTATTGAAGAAATTACAGCCAAAGATTTTAATTAGTTATAGTTATTGGTGATTCTAGAACTGTGGTTGACATACAACATAATGGTTGAATGTCTTTGAAGAGTTCATTGGGTAAAGTAGGACTTTAAATCTTGCCATAATTAAAAATATGGTATATCATCATATACTGTACCCATACTTTGAATGTAACATTTAATTTTTCATGAGTACTATACTAATGAGCACTTGAGGTCTTAGTAAGTTATCACACTCAAATGGCAGATAACAACACAAGGGTTGAAAAGTAAATTTTTTGAACTTTTCCAGATATGTTTTCTTATAGCTGTTTTTAAAGAGAACTGTACTTGAATGGATGATATTCTATTTAAAATTAATTAATTTGGAATTGGGTTGGAATAAATTCAGAAATATATGTATGTATATATGCCTAAAGTAAAACAAAGGCCAAGCACAGTTGCTCACGCCTGTAAACCTAGCACTTTGGTAGACTGAGGCAGGAGGATTTCTTGAGCTCAGCCTGGGCAACATAGTGAGTCCTTATCTCTGCAAAAGAATTGTAAAAATTATCCGGGTGTGGTGGTATACACCTGTAGTCTCGGCTAATCAGGAATCTGATGCAGAAGTATTGCCCAAATCCAGGAGGTTGAGGCTGACGTGAACTGTAATGGAGCTGCTGTACTCCATCCTGGGTGACAGAGTGAGACACTGACTCAGAAAACAAACAAACAAACAAACAAACAAGCAAATAAAATAAGGTCAGACCTTACCAAAATAAATAATGAGTTGACATACTTTAAAATAGCAAATAAATTATCAGTTGGCTGGTGAACAAAGGATACTCTATGTTTATTTAGGTCATGATCTTAAGATATTTGAAGGTGGTATTTTTACAAATCATTTCATTGAATGTCATCGAATAAGATGCATAAAAAAGTTAAGCTACTATTATCTTTTAAAATTTAAGCAGATTTTCACTGACATTTCAAGAAGTGGAATACTAGAGGTAATACCAACCTGGGTTTTATTTTTAACTAGCTAGGTGACCTGAGTAAGCCACTTAATCAGTTAGGACCTTATTTTCTTAAACTATAAAATTATGAAATTGTCTTGGATGACCTCTTCATTAACTTCCACCCTAATGTGATGTGTAAGGGCTAGCTCCGATGGAATTCTTCTGAATCCTGTTCTTCTTCCAGTCTAGTATTTATTCTCTAGTTCAGGGATGTCTGATGGAAATATAAGGGAGTCATATGTGTAATTTTAAATTGTCTAGTGCCACATTCAAAACAGTGAAAAAGAAACAAGTGACATTAATTTTAATAATATTTATAACACAATATATCTAAATATTTCCACATGTAATTAATATTAAAATATGAATGAGACATTTTCTGAAATACAAAGTCTTGAGCATCTGGTGTGGGTTTCATTCAGCACATTTCAATTTGTATTAGTCGCCTTTCAAGTGTTGAGTAACCACATGCAGCCTTTGGCTTCTGTCCTGGACCTTGCAGCTGAAGTCATGGCATCCTCGTATCTCTACCCATGAATCAAATCTAGAGAATTTAGAATCCACTTTAATTCCTTTCATCTTCTCCCCGTTTCTATCCAGTAGTGACAGAGACTTGTACTCCCTGGAATCCGTCAGGATTTAGAGCTAAAACAGTGTTTTTTTCCTTCTTTATTTTCAAACATCTGGAAAGAGTAGTCTGAATTCTCTTCAGTTTCTCAAGTCATTTACTCCCTTTGCACAGTGAAATCAGACTTATCTTGCTAATATTTTACAGAAACTATTTGGGAACCTTCCTAAGACTTCTTATTGTTAACTCCAATGGCGACAATACAAATGCTTCTTGATCTCTTAGCAGAAATGGATGTTGTGATCTTTTTTCTCCTTGAAACTTTCTTGTTCTTGTTGTTCATTACACCCTTGTTGTTTATTAACACCTTGTTGTCTTGGTTCTTCTTTTAGCTTTGTCTGTGTTGCTGGTTCCTTTCTTGACCCTCTTTTTTCTCTTTGTCCACTGCTGTTGACTTCTTACCTACCTGATTTCTTTGCAAAGCTTCAAGCTTATGTTTTTAGCTGTCCACTGGGTATATCTATATGAGGATATTCTGCAGATTAATCAAACCCAACCTAGCTTTCTCTCCTATACCACACTTGTTCTTTTCCTCTGGTGTTAGTATTTGATTCTTGGCATAATCTTACTTAGTTACAAGTCAAAGTTAGAGACTTCACCTTCATCTTTAATTTCTAGGATTTTCTTATAATGTATATTCAATCAGACACAGAGTCTTTTTGGATACACCTATTAATATTTTTATTTTCTCCTTTTGCTGTGATTAAATCTAGGTCCTTCATTGATCTCTCTTTCTTTGACTGTTTCCTCTAGTACATTTTCCATATTGCTAACAGAGTTATTTTCAACATAATTTGGATAATATTGCTTCTCTGCTTAGAGCTTCTGCTGATTTCACTTTCTTCTTACATTGCATATAAGTCCTAGACTGCTGTTCTATCTTTAACTCTAGACACTCTCTTTTATAGTTCTGTCTCCTCCAAAAGTCAAGTCTTAAAAATATTTCAAGATGATGAATTTTTTTAGGCTTCTTAATGGACACTGGAGGAAATTGATCATTAATGTGGATAGCATGGCCTGCAGAGCACTCCAGTACCCATAATAAATAGGCAAATATATGGTGTGCTTATGTGATACCCATTATTGGGTTAGCAAGCAGATTTCTTTTGTAACTCTGTAAAGATTCCTTGTATAGATATTTTGGTTCCTGGGAAGCAAGAGTTAATAAAGTCGAAGTAACAATGAACAATGTAGGCTTCATTTATGCATATACTTTCTATACTTAAAAACTAACATAGAAGATGATCGTGGTTAAGCTCTACAGCTCAGCTGACTTTCATAGGAAAACAATAGATCCCCCGAGGTAATACTAACGTAAGTGGAAAGTAACTCTGGCCCTTAGTATACCTAGTTGGGGAGAAACAATGTCTTTAATTGTTGTCTGCTGATTAATATTTTTACAATTGGTTGTCTCCCGGTCTCTTTATTGTCCCAGCATATTTCAGTAAGATGAGATGTTAGTTCTTTAAAATGAAACGTCTTTTTTCTTCCCAGCCAAATCCAGTTATTTTAACCTCATATACCTTAGCTGGCAACAGGCTTCCTTTAGGCAGTGTGAGCATCATGCCATGAGGAAGAGGATAAATATTAATTGGAGTGTATTGCTTCTTGGAGACCTTTAAGAAGTACTAAAAAAGCCGGGCTCGGTGGCTCAGCGCCTTTGTAATCCCGCGCCTTTGGGAGGCTGAGGTGAGTGAATTGCCTGAGCCCGTGGGTTCGAGACCTGTCTGGGCAGCGAGACCTCATCTCTACAATAAATCAAAAAATCAGCCGGGCGTGGTAACATGCCTGTAATTCTGGCTACTTGGAAGGCTGAGGTGGAAGGATCGCTGGAGCCCAGCAGGTCGAGGCTGCGGTGGCCGGGAGCGGCCACTGCACTCCAGTCTGGGCGACAGAGTGAGACTCCAATTCAAAAAAAACCAAATAAATAAACAAAAAAAAAGAAGTACTAAAAAGTCGGCAGAAGTGATTTTTTGCTTCTACTTCAGAAGTGTTTGTTTAAAATCTTAATTGCTTAATTTGAAAGAAAACTAGAGGTTATAAACAGCAGTGAATAAAATGTCAACAGGAATATTTTTTGCAGATACTAATAATGTTTTGCCCTTTTATCAAAAGGAAAGCAAGGTAATAAATTATCTTCATATTTAAAATGATAATTAACCTTACCATCTCTGTAATTCCAAGGAAGTCTAGGCATGAACTCAGGATCTGACATATTGTTTTCAATATAAACATCAGTCATCTTTGAACATTTCGTCTGTAAAATCACTTGTACTTAAGAGAGTATGAGCAGTGTGACTCATATAAGTAGGAGAAAAAAGCCAAAAACTGCAACAAAATATTCCCTTTAAAATAAATACCATCTTTCACAGAACTGTATATATTTCTGGACTGTATATAGAATTGGAAATTTTAGAACTACAAGTTTTTGAGGACTTACAGTGTGTCAGGAATTGTTCTAAACATTTTACCTCATTTAATCTTTCCAATAGCCTTGTGAGGTAAGAAATATTTTTATTGTACAATAAGGAAATTAAGGCACATAGAGATTGGGTGACTTGCTGAAGGTCACCCAATAGGTGCTAGAGGGAGGATTCATACCAGGACCTTCTCACCTCGGAGTCTGTCCTTTTGATTCTTCTGCTAATCAGTGGTTTAATTTGCTAGTCTGTCAATCTGGTTTTCTACTAATGAGCTCTCCAACTACTACTCTTTCTTAACTCATACCCAGTACAGGTGTTCCTCTGTTTCCATGGGAAATTGGTTCCAGGACCTTCCGAGGGTACCAGAATTCAAGAATGCTCAAGTACCTGATTTAAAGGGTATAGTATTTGCCTATAATGTATGTACATCTTGTATTCTTTAAATCATCTCTAGATGACTTATGATACCTAGTACAGTGTAAATGCTATGTAAATAGCTGTTATGCTGTGTTGTTTAGGGACAATGATAAGAAACAAGGTTGTACTTGTTCAGTACAGAAAAAATTTTAAAAAAGTATTATCTGCCTGGGCTCGGTGGGAGGCCGAGGTGAGTAGATTGCCTGAGCCTGTGGGTTCGAGACCAGGCCAGGCAACTGGTGAGATCTTATCTCTACAATAAATAAAAAATTAGCTGGGCATGGTAGTGTGTGCCTGTAGTTGTGGCTACTTGAAGGCTGAGGTAGAAGGATCGGTGGAGCCCAGTAGGTCGATACTGGGGTTTCTGTGAGTGTACCACTGCACTCCAGCGTGGGTGACAGAGTGAGATTCCAACTAAAAAAAAAAATGTATTATCTATCTGGTTGAGTCCAAGGATATGGAACTCACAGATATGGAAGTCCAACTGCCTGTACTCTCATTTCTAAGTTGAACCTTTCTTGAGATCCACATATTTCTGATGCATTGATAAGTGTTTATATAAATACACAAATATAGTAAATAACTATCTCAAAGCCATTTTGCCATAACAATAATCATTTTTGTTCATTATAGTTATTATAGATAAGTTGTATTTCTGCTATGTCAAGTAAGGACATTTTTAAAATAAATTTTTTGTTTGTATATTTTTAAATAAAAAAGAAGGCTTATTGTTTACAAAGATCAATGAGGAAGATTTCTTTTCCCAGGTTTTTCCCCAACTCCTTACCCTTTCCTAAAATAGCTACTAACTTTGATTATTTTAAATTTTTTGTTTGTTTGTTTTTGTTTTTTAGAGTGATGACTGGGCTCACAAACCACTTCTTCTGCCCTGCACAATTAAACAAAACCAAGTACACATATTTTGGAAGGATAATCACTATTGAGGGCCATATCTCTGGCTGAGGGAGGCGTTTTGAGAACTGTCCTTTAAAAGCCTGAACAGACCCTGGAGAAGCAAAGTGGGAGTATAGTGTCTCACATATTGTTGGAAATAGCCCTGGTAGGGGATTCATGAATATCAGAATCTTGTCTGAGAGCAAAATCATCAACAGTGAGTTGTAAGAAAATAAAATTCCTCAGGATTTAAGATGTACCACCAAAGGTGGGTGGAGAGCCAGCTATGGCAGTAGTGACAGGTATTACTGCCCTTTTGAACAGAAGTTTAGATAGTAAAATTTAATGAGTTGGCTGTATTTTTGTATATTGCTAGCAAACATTTGATTGGATAGGTAGGGTCTATTTAAAAATCACTGAAGCTAGGTTGACTTAAAGAGAGGTCAAGGGAACAACATTAGAGAATAAGTTAATAGTAGCTAATGCTCATAGAATACTAAACCAGGTATTGTTCTAAGCACTATATATATATATTTCTAACTATATATTGACTAATATAACTATATATTAACTAATATTAACTATAACTATATGTTAGCTAATAACTATATAAAACTAATTTAGTTGTTATAAGATTAATATAAGTAATTTGACATATATTTCACCCAGCAGTCCTATGACTTGCATTCTGTTATTTTTATGACCATTTTATTGTGCAGAGAGGTAAAGTAACTAGACTTATAGTTTGGTAAGTGGTGGAGGCAAGATTCAAAGTGGAACAATCTACCTTCACAATCCATCCTCCTCACCGCCACTGTGTGTTTCTAGATGAAGATATAAGTATGCCCAGGCTAGCTAGAGTGCAGTAGCACTATCACAGTTCACCACAGCCTCAAACTCTTGTGCTTGAGTGATCCTTTCACCTCAGCCTCCCAAGCAACTGGGACTGCAGGCATATGCCACTATGCCCAGCTAATTTTTTTGGGTTTTTTTTTTTTTGAGTTGGAGTCTCACTCTGTCGCCCAGACTGGAGTGCAGTGGCCGCTCCCGGCCACCGCAGCCTCGACCTGCTGGGCTCCGGTGATCCTTCCGCCTCAGCCTTCCAAGTAGCTGGAATTAAGGCATGCACTACCACGCCCGGCTGATTTTTTGATTTATTGTAGAGATGAGGTCTTGCTGCCCAGGCGGGTCTCGAACCCGCGGGCTCAGGCAATCCACTCACCTCAGCCTCCCAAAATCGTGGGATTATATGCTGAGCCACCGAGCCCAGCAATTTTTTAATTTTTTATTTGTAAAGACGAGGTCTTGCTTTGCTGACCAGGCTCAAGCAATCCTCCTGCATTGGCTTAGCAAAGTGCTGGGATTATAGTCGTGAACCACCATGCCCGACCACTTTCAGTTTCTTTTTAAGTGTGCATACCGTTATAGATCCATGAAGACCTTAGAAAGCAGCTGGTGTAAAACACTGATTTTGGAGATGAGGGCCTTGCCCAAAGTCATACAACTTTAATGGCAGAGGCAGAGCTAGGGCCCTATAAACAAACTGTATTAGAATTGTTAGAGGTGGACGTGATAGAGTTTCAGTTAGGCCCATAAGTATACTATATTGTTGACATTTGGGGTAAGAAAAGCTTTATCACACAATGAAATGATAAGTGCTTGAGATGATAGATACTTCAAGTACCCTGATTTGATCATTGCACATTATATGCTCCTGTCAAAATATCACATGTATCCCATAAATAAATACAATCATTATGTATCATAATAATTAAACTTTTTTGAAAAAGCTTTATCACTGTACATTTATAGGTCTTTAATTAGTTTCTGAGTATTAACTAATTATGCCTTGTTGGTATGTTAATTTTCCTCATCTCTACTTTAAACCAAAATTTTTTTTGTTAATATGAGGTACTTTTGGACATTCTTTAGGCATAAAACTCTATTTTAAAAATTTAGATGAAAAAAGTGTTAGCTGGGCTCGGTGACTTAGCCTGTAATCCCACGCCTTTGGGAGGCTGAGGTGAGTGGATTGCCTGAGCCCGTGGGTTCGAGACCCGCCTGGGCAGTGAGACCTCATCTCTACAATAAATCAAAAAAAATCGACTGGGCGTGGTAGCGCATGCCTGTAATTCCGGCTACTTGAAAGGCTGAGGCGGAAGGATCGCTGGAGCCCAGCAGGTCGAGGCTGCGGTGGCCGGGAGCGGCCACTGCACTCCAGTCTGGGTGACAGAGTGAGATTCCAACTCAAAAAAAAAAAAAAAGTGTTATTCAAATGATGATAATGTTATCTATAACATTGTTTAGTGATTATAAATTCACTATTGTGTATCCAGTTGGGAGACCATTTATATAATTGAGCCACAAATTGACATGATTATGCATAGTCAGTATAAGAATATGGACTATGCTGAATAACAGACAAAAGGAAAAACAATTATCCATGAGACTATAACACTGTGATACAAGTACATCATTATTCCATATTTTAGGATACTTTCTTCTCATTTTTCCAAGCCAGGTTTTTGCTTATTTGAGTCTGTATACTTCCTTAATCATCTTAGCTAAGCATGTATTTTTTTACTTAACAGCACAACCTTTTCTCCATGTTACCACCAACTCTTCACAGGCTTCCCTTTAAGTAGTGTTTAATAAATTGAGTATAACAAATTGCTCAAATAATGACTGGTTATACTTTGAGACTTACTTTAGTTGATAAATCGCAAAATGCACATTTAGTATGTTTATTACTAAAATTGAAACATATAAATAAGTAGAAAGGTGTTTATAAAAAATTATTTATAATATCAACTCCCTGAGAAAATACTATTTTTTGGTATATACACGGGTTTTTTTTCTCTGTATGTATGCACATATATGTGTGTATAATCTATATAAAATGGAGTTAATGTCATACAGTTTTGTAGCCTACTTTTAAAAACTCAACAATATAGTGGCAACTGAACTTTTTTCCATGTCAGTAAATACAGCTTGAAGGACTGCTGTGCAGCCCTAGAAAATGATACAGAAACAGTTGTTTCCAATTTTTGCTAAACAACACCATGTCAAATGTATTATTGCCTTGTAAACAATGATATGATAAACATCCCTGTAGGTAAGTCATTGTACTCTCATCCAGTTCTTGTTCTGCATGGAGTCATGTTTGCATGATGAACACAGAGCATTATGAAAGCAATTGCCAGTGTTCAGAATCAAGTGAAAACTCAGGAATATATTTCAACAGAAAAAATCTGCAGGTTTCAGAGATGTACCAAAAGCAATGTATAAACAAACACTTCAAAGAAAAGAGTATTTAAAGAAGCCTTCACTATAAGTCTTCACTATAAACCTATGTTGGGAGTAAAAATGATTGCAATCCTTTAGGGAAGCAAATTGACAATGTGCAGCAAGAGCATAAAAAACCTTTTCATCTTTGCTAGTGTGTGTGTGTGTGTGTGTGTGTGTGTGTGTGTGTGTGTGTGTGTATGCATTTTTTTTCAGGATGATGTGTACTTTTTATTTTTTCTGTCAGTGTTTTTTATTTGGAAAAAATTAAACATCATGTTCCATCTGTATCTTCCATCTACTTCCACACTCTATATTATTTTGTACCAAAGCCTAGAGAAATTGGCCTTTAGTTTTGATAGGTTTTTGATATATAGTAGTTCAATTGTGAAGAATATATTTTAAGAAAATAATTGGAAATATTGGAAGAACTTATGTTTAATGAATTTCTTCGAGACTTATTTATAATGGTACAAAAAATTGAAAACAACTGTCCAGCACTAGGGCAGAATTTAAAACTGGAGTGTCTACTTGATGGAATACTCTACCGAAAATGAAGCCTGTGAAGAATTCATGGTAACATGGGAAAAAGCTTGTTGTTAAATAAGCAAAAACTTGGTTGGGAAAACTATGAGAAGGAAGTATCCTAAAATCTGGGATAATTATTTACTTGTGCTGCAGTCTTACGATATTATGGGTATTTTATCCCTTTTGTCTGCTATTCATTATAGTCTATATTTTTATATTGGCCGTAAATTAGTTTCATGATGGGAAAATGCAATAAACTTCATTTGTGATTAAAACATAGAACATCATATAGGGCTTTAGATAAACATGCATTCTGACTCTAATCATTTTTGGTAATTGTGGGAACTATTTAAAAGGACAAACAATATCAAAGAAGAATTTTGATAAGATTCTCCTTGTTGCAAAATTTGTAAGTAACTGCTCTGAATTTTTCCTTCTCCAAGTTTACTTTTCTTCTCATTTCTAATTTGGCTTATCTACTTTCTTTTAATTCTTGGCACTAAAAGTCTTAGACACCAATATGTTTAGCTGTATTTGTAAAATAAGCATTCTTTACTTAATAGGATTTAGACAGTAACAGTTAAAATTTCTCAAGAAACTTGATTTGAGTGCCTAGGTTATTATATATTTATTCTGTTTGACTTGTTTATTGCATTTCAAATATCTTGAGTTTCAGTTTGAGTTACAATGTATATCTGAATCTCTAGCTACCCTCTCTTCCTGTATCTCCTTTACCCTCATGCTAGGGTGATATCTTAGCCCACACAACTGAATTTTAAAATGAAGCATATTGCCTAGTTTCTAGTTGTCTTTTGGGGCCTCTAGAGTTGTAGTACAACTGTCTTGGAGCTGTGTCATGAAACATTTTTATTTCACTGAAATCTAACAAGCTATTAGAATTCTCTGAAAGTATTCTCTGATTTTCAAAGTCAGTTTGATCTCAAAGCAGAGAGCTAAGGATGCTTTCCAGAGTTTAGCAATTTCTTTTATTTTTATTTTTTATATTCTTTTTTAGGAATGACTCTATAAACTTGTAATCCTTCTACCAGAAGGAGGCCCCTGCACTGAGTTCCTTTGGAACTCTCTGTGAATTTTTGCTCAGTAAAAATGATATGTTTTAAGGGAAAAACTGTATTTTACTATATGAAATTAATGATGATGCATAATAACACCAGAAACTTTTGTTTCTCATTTCAGTTGCTGTGACAGAGGGAAAGGACATAATAAATGACTCTTAAAACTTTTGATTAGAAGTATCCAATACCATTTTTGCTTATATTTAATTGGTCAAAGCAAGTGGCATGACCACTTTTAAAGGAGAGTAGGGAAATATCGTATAAAGATATAATAAGGGTATAAAAGACTGTTTGGTATTTGTAAGTGCTTTCATAGGTCTGATTGGTTGCTGATATATCTTCTTATTTAGCTAAAACTTGTTGAGTACTTACTGTTTACTGTCATTGTTGTATACAGTACCTGTAATATGCACAATACAGATAAAAATCCTATGCTCATTTTTGTGGTAGCATTGTTTTAGAAATCACCTTGTTGGTATTATTAATAATCAATAATATTAATTTTTATATATTTTTTATTTTTTTGTGGAGACAAGATCTTACTGTGTTACCCACACTGGTATTGACCTGGCTTCAAGCATTCCTTCTACTTCAGCCTCCCAAAATGATGGGATTATAGGGCATGAGCCACCATGCCCAGCTTAATTTTTTTGTTTTTTAGTTAGAGTCTCACTCTGTCACCCAGGCTGGAGTGCAGTAGCACACTCACAGCTACTGCAGCCTTGACCTGCTGGGCTCAGGCTGTTCTTCTGCCTCAGCTTTCCAAGTAGCTGGATCTACAGGTATGTGCCACCATGCTAATTTTTTAATTTTTTTGTAGAGATGAGGTCTTGACAAGTTGCCCAGACTGGTCTCGAACCCCTCGGTCCGGTAATCCTCTCGCCTTCGCCTCCCGAAGTACTGGCATTACACATGAGCTACTACTCTTGTCCTGTCTTAATTTTTATATCTTTTGACCCATTAATTTTACTTCCAGACTGCTGTACTAAGGAGATACTATTTTTAAAATGATGTATAATGATAAAGATTACAGTTTTGTTTGTAATATTGAGAAATTAGAAACAGAAAATTAGAGGAATAGAGTGAACTTTATTATATTTACTCAGAATATTATGAGCTCATCAGTTCATATTGAAAACAGTTATCACATTTTCTAGTGGCTACTTTCAGTAACTTTTTAGCATTCTGTGGTGACATAAAGGAGATAGCATAATTTATTCTGTGTTCGAGGACTGGCAGGATGGTGAAGATTTTAGATTGTTAGGATTGCACAGAACAATTACATGTCTTCAAGTATGAGTTCACATACAAGGACATCAGGAAGATGCAGAGAAACTGGAGGTTTTGAATTCTAAAAGGCTATCAAGTCATTCAAGTAGACATATCCTGAAGGCAAGTGGAAATTTAGAATCAGAGACTGGTTAAAAATAAAGACTACAAGTGATCCGGGGGATTCATGAGTATGGAGATGTTAGTAGAACTCGTAGAAGCAGGCGAGCCGTGAGGCGTGAGTCCAGATGAAGGAGAAACAGGCAGAGAATCAAAGGCGAGGGCTTGAGGGAGAAAGGGGGAAAAGGGCCTTGAAGGTAGTGGTGGAAGGATCAGTCACGGGAGAAGCAGGAAAATCTGCTGTTTGGGGAAACTGGATCCACGGGATTATTAGGCTAGTGCAGTGGTAGGTTACTCGCTTGTTAAGGTAGAAAGCATGTCATGGATATTGTGGGTGGAATAATAACATCCTATGAAAGTTGATCAGTCTTTTGACTGCTTAAAGACTAGTTTCAGTTAAAGCCTCATTTGATTGATTAAGTGGAAATAATTTGCATTTTTAGTAATAGAAATTTACTTATACAAAGAAAACGAACCCATTTAAAGAAAATTTGCTCATACAAAGAAAAGATTAATACTAGTAATAAAAAAATGCCAATTTACGTATTCACTTCTTGAGAAAGTAATTTATAGCTTGGAGAGGGAAAGAGGTTAAGTGACCTGAAAGCTTCAACAGAGAAAAGAGAAGTGACAAATTTAAGTTTTAAATCTTTTAGACAAAAATATCTAGGTAGTATGGCTCTGTTTAGAAACTTGGTGATTTATATGCTATATCTTGAAGCAACTTAAGAACATGGTGAACATTTTTCATATGTCACAGAGTATTTTATAAGTTTGCTTTAAGGGACAAATTAGTGACATTTGGAGACTTAACAGTAACTTTGTGGGAAGAACTAGGGCATTTGTAATGAGAAAAGTACAGTTTTGCCATTTTCGAAAAAGTATTTTATAGGCTAGCAGAATGTAACAGTGTTTTGTATACCTAGAAGGACTTCTGTGGCAATTGTACTTGCATAGGCCTCCTTTTCCTAAAACCTTCTAGTTTTAAATTGGTACAGTGTCCTAAGTCAAGCAGTATAGCTGGAATATATTTGAATTTCTGTTTATATTTTCTTTGTAGAATTCACTGTAAAATCTCAGTTTCTAGGTTTCTACAGTTTCTATGTTTCTTTCTAGGCCAGTATTGAGAGGTAAAATCTAGCAGGCCATCTGATATCATAGGTAAGTGTTTAGAATATTTAGTTTTTAACTAGGAGAATGCCTTAATTATCATCTGCATTTCACCTGCTTTTGTAGATCAAGAATTCGAAGCACAGGAAAATTATGTGTTCAGGTCCCACTAAAACTGGGGTGCCTGGCTGTCAATACTGTATTTCTAGTAATCTCTGCTGCAAGTGTAACCAGGTGGAGATTTACCTCATTAATAACCATTAACTCACTGTTGACACGGTTGCAATAGCTCCGCAAGTCAGATCTCTGAGTTAAGTATCATTTGGTAGGCGAGGGAAGAGAAAGGAAAGGAAATCTCCTAGATGTGGGATATTCGTCTTGTTATTATGAGAATTGTTCAGGACACAGAGTCAGAGGGCCTGGGATTCGCTTTTGGCAGTGCCACTTATTACTGTGTGATTTTGGGGCAAAATTCTAAATTCTCAACCTTCAGTTTCCTTATGTATTAAATGGGAATAAAGATTGTTGTTCTACTTACTTCTTAGGTTAATTGTAAGAATTAAGGCTATTGTGAGTGTCAGTTTCTAGTTTACCAATATTTATTGGCTACTACTATATGCTAGGCAATACTGCAACCTCCAGTGATGAATGAACAATTAAAACTTTCATAACATTATGAAAGACCAAAAATTAAGAAATAATATTTAGCAGAAAATCTGATTGATATCATTGATAAGTATTTAGAATTTTAGGTTTTTAATTTGGAAAAGACCTTCGTCTTCAAGAGAGAATTTCATCTCCTTTATCTTCACGGATATTATGACTGGTTAGAGAGATAATCCTTTAGGCAAAATGCCATGTGATATATTAATTGAGATTGTTGTTATAATAACAGCAGTTTTAGAAGCTATTAACTAATCTAGGATTGAAAAGTAGAAAGGAATGTTAGCAGTACATCAAAAAGTAGGAAGATACCTTTCTCAGGAGTAGGAGTAGTATGGGTGAATATTTTTTATTTTTATCATTTTGCTTTAAGCCAGTTCCATTATGCCATACCATCTTTCCTGTCCTTCTGCTAGGGACCAAACCACCCTTGCTGATCTTTTAGTCAACAAGAGATTGAACAACAGTTCAGTCAAGGACTTCACCTTTTATTAACCTAAAGGATTATTTGACTTCATTGAGATTTTGGCTCTCGTTTTTAGGATTCATACTTTTTTTACAGTTTATGTGAATTAACCTAGTTCCACTATTTAAGCAAATGATGGCCTTCTAGTGATAAGGTTTCTGATTGTAAGTTATTATCATTTATAATGATGGTGTTTTATAGATTCTAAGATGCATATTTTTCATGTTTTTACATATCTGCAATTAGTATGCATCTTTAAATTGGTGGCTTCTTAAAATCCATGTTCACTAGGTGTTGGTTTTGATGTAGTTGTTATTATCTGTGCATGTGTGAATGCAATTATAATGTCAAAATTTAATTGAGTTTTTTGCATTTTAGGTACTATAATAATTGTAAATCCTTTGATTTAGCCTTGGAAGGATAAGTTGTGTAACCATGACGGCATGGGAGCAGAACTGCAGAATATATGAAAAAGATAGCTCAAAAATATAAGAAGCCTTAATGATATGCATTATGTCATAGTTTAATTGGCAGCCTTTTTCTTTCTAGGATTATATAAATAATAAAGATACATTATATAATGATGGTACTTTGGATTCATTGAAGAATGCTATGTTTTAGTTTGAGTAATTTAAGTGGGATGACCTATGATTTAGTGGAATTTTGTAAAAAAGTATGTTCATAGGAGGTAAATATTATTTCAAGTCATACTTTTAATTATAGATTCTCCTAAGGAATGCTTTTTCTTTTTTTTTTTTTTTTTTGAGTCAGTATATCACTCTGTTGCTCAGGCTAGAGGGCAGTGGCACGGTCAAAGTTTACTGCATCCTCGACCTTCTGGGCTCAGGTGATCCTCTGCCTTAGTCTCCCCAGTAACTGGGACTACTGCCACCATGACTAGCTAATTTTTATATTTTTTATTTAATTTTTGTAGAGACAAAGTGTCATTCTGTTGTCTGGGCTGGTCTTGAACTTTTAGACTCAAGCAGTCCTCCTGCCTCACCTTCCCAAAGTACTGAAATTACAGGTGTGAGTCATTGTGCCTGGCCAGGATACTTTTAAAGAAGGTTAAAATCTGACTTATTCAATTGTAAAAAAGAACAAGTATCAAAGATTTTAGTAAGCTTGTTAATTAATGAGGGGACCAATAAGATGTTACAAGTTATTAAAAGGAGAATTCTATTAGCACACATGTATAGGCAACCAGGATGCTGAAATGAGTGTACAACAGATGTAAAATTGATCAGTATCCATAGGACAATTATCAATTTTATTTCACTGGACATAGTTTATTTGCATTTTTATGGAAGAGAATTATTTGTATTACTTTGTGTCTTAGTTGTGTATAGAGCTGTAAAGTAGCTGAAAAACAATGAAAGGCTCATGCCCTTATTGAGTCAGATAATCTGGAAGGGTGTACCAGACAGAACAATTACTAATTTTTTTAATTTTGTTTATTTCATTTTTTTTACACTTTTTTTTAGTTGGAGTTTCACTTTGTTGCTCAGGCTGGAGGGCAGTGTCATGCTCATGGCCACTGCAGCCTCGACCTGATGGGCTCGGGATCCTTCTGCCTCATTCTTCCAAGTAACTGGAACCACAGGCATGCACCATCATGACAAGCTAATTTTTTCATTTATTGTAGAGATGTGGGCTCACCAAGTTGCCCAGGCTGGTCTCGAACCCATGGACTCAGGCAGTCCTCTCATCTCTGCCTTCCAAAGTGCTGGGATTATTGGTGTGAGCCACCATGCCTGGCTGTTTTACATTTTTGCTGACAACTCTTAGAGTTTAGAAAGTTTCTCAAAAGATCTTTTACCAAACTTTAATTTCATCAGAAGGATTGCATCCACCATACTAGAAACATCATTACCTGATCTTAGGGTCTCTCTCTCACATCACTCATCGTTTTGTCTAGCTGTAAGAGTGTTACTTATTTTGAATTTCTCATTTATATCTTTGGGTTAGTAAATTGAATTTAATCCAGATTATATTTTGGGTAAAGAAAAAAATTAAAAACGTTAAAAATTAGGCATCTACAAGCACTTATTGATTATATGCCTTATAAAAGCCCAACTAGTAAAAATAAGTCATCTAAAGAATTCTAAATACTGAAGCTGTATGGATTAAAAAAATAATTTTAGATTTTTAGAAATTTTTTTTTGTGAGTTGAAGTCTCACTCTGTCGCCCAGGCTGGAGTACAGTGGACACTCACAGCCAATCCAGCATCGACCTGCTGAGCTCTGGTGATCCTTCTGCCTCAGCCTTCTAAGAAGCTGGAACTACAGGCATGCACCACCCTGCCCAACTAATTTTTTATTTATTGTAGAGACAAGGTCTTGCTAAGTTGCCACGGTCTCAAACCCGTGGGTTCAGGCAATCCACTCACCTTGGCCTCCCAAAGTGCTGGGATTACAGGCTGAGCCACTGAATCCGGCCTAGAAATATTTTTAGTAATGGTTTTTGAAATGACATAAGCAGTAAATATTCAGGAAATTATCTGTATTTGAATAGGAATCTTTGTATGTACTACCTTTTATACCTTTTTTAGTGATGAGAATAAAACATTTTCCATTTTTAAAATGTGGTTAATCAGCCTAAGTATTAAAAAAATGGAAAATTAAATGTATTTGATAGAGAGCAGAATCGAGGCTATTATAACACAATATGTATTTCTTCAAAATGGAGATAAATTATAATTAATTTTTTACTTTCTTTTACCCATTAATTTTGACTGTGAAGAAGTTGCTACTTGAGAATTATCTGATTCAAATCAAAGACGTTTTTATATGGTTTCAATTCATTGTTATAAAGTTGTCTGACAATAGTTTGATGATGTATTGAATATATGAATGCATAAAATTCGTGCATGTGGATATGCTTATTAAAGTGTTACTGTATTTATCAACTGGTGGCATACATTTTTTTTTAAGCTGGAGTCTCACTCTGTTGCCCAGACTGGAGTGCAGTGGCACGCTCCTGGCAACCGCAGCCTCAACCTGCTAGACTCTGGCAATCCTTCCGCCTCAGCTTTCCAAGTAGTTGGAGCTACAGTCATGTGCTACCATGCCTGACTGATTTATTGTAGAGATGAGGTCTTGCAAAGTTGCTCATGTGAGTCTTGAACCTACGGGCTCAGGCAATCCACTTACCTTGGCCTCCCAAAGTGCTGGGATTACAATCTGAGCTACCAAGCCCAGATAGTAGTATACATTTTTGAGACATAACCCTTTACCTTAAAAAATCTGATATTTAACTTGGGCTGAACTTCCCAAACCATAGAGAAATACATATTGGTTCATTAACTTATTTGGCAAATATTTATTGAGTACCTATTGTATGCCAATGTTTTTTTATTTTATTTTGAGTTGGAGTCTCACTCTGTCACCCAGTGCTCACAGCCACTGCAGCTTCGACTTGCTGGGCTCAGGTGATTCTTCCACTTCAGCCTTCCAAGTAACTGGAACTACAGGCACACGCCACCATGCCTGCCTAATTTAAAAAAAAAAAAAATTATTGTAGTTGGGCTTGGTGGCTCAGCCTGTAATCCCGCGCCTTTGGGAGGCTAAGGTGAGTGGATTGCCTGAGCCCGCGGGTTCGCAACTCACCTGGGCAGCGAGACCTCATCTCTACAATAAATCAAAAAATCAACTGGGCGTGATAGTGTATGCCTGTAATTCCGGCTACATGGAAGGCTGAGGCAGAAGGATTGCCGGAGCCCAGCGGGTCGAGGCTGCGGTGGCCGGGAGCAGCCATTGTACTCCAGTCTGGGTGACAGAGTGAGACTCCAACTCAAAAAAAAAAAAATTATTGTAGTGATGATGTTTTGCCAAGTTGCCCAGGCTGATCTTGAACCCGTGGGCTCAGGCAGTCCTCTTACCTTGGCCTCTGGTGCTGGGATTATAAACCTGAACTGCTATGCCTGGCCTTCCAATCATTTTATAAGTGCATGTTGTTTTAGGAATCTTTCTCTTGCCACAACAAAAAGAACAAGCACAATTTGGTTTTGAGTGATTCTTGGCTTAGCTTGAAACATTGGTTGGGGGTTAGCCAGTCAGTTAATATGTGTTCTGCTCAAAACCATCTTGAGCCCTTAGTGACAGCTCCTATCAGTCTTTTTCACTTTGCCCTCACTAATTTAAGAACAGGGAGTTGAACCCGGAAACTGTTTCCCATTAAAAGTAAATGTGGTCTCTTTGTTTCATCCTGTCCTGTTGGTAACATCTATCTTTACATGAGTTTTATCAGTTTAAAGTAAGATATTGACATCAAATAATGCTACAGTTGGAAATGAGTACATTTATAATAATGCATGTTAAATAGACTCACAAATGTGTATATTAATCTGTTTCTAATGGACTTTTGTGGAGGTTGTTGAAGAATTGTTGATCAAGGAAAATCAGAAAAGTAAGTCTACTCTAAAGGTAGGGAAGAGGCATCAAGGATAAAGTACACAGAAATTAATTAAGATAGTAAATTAACAGGAGGGATATTCAGGGCAGGAAACTCTATGAGGACACTGCTAGAAGAAGAAGAAATAAGCTAAACAATGAGATGATTTTGAGTTTTTGTGGCCATAAAAATGAGGTCAGCTAAGAAAAGTATTACTGAGTTCTTAATAAAAACTGTACTGTGTGTAGATCACTTCCAGTTGTCATAACAATGGACTTTATTCATGATAATTACAGCAAGGTGAGAAAATCGCATGCAAATTAAGTGATTAGCATGACAGTAACATGTAGTTTAGGGAGTACTGCTTTAGGTGGGGAGTTTGGTATAGGCAGAGCAAGAGTTCCTTCATTCTGCGGGTTTTTGAACACCTATTGGTTGTCAGACACTGTTCTAGGTACTCAGGTAGACCAGTCAACAAAATGATATAGATTTCTGCCCTTTTGAAGCTTACTTTCTAGCAAGAAGATACAGATAATAGATGTAGTAAATATGTGAATTATATAATATGTTAGGAGATAAGTACTACAGAAAAGAATGATGTAAAGAGGATCAGGAGTGTTGGAGAAGGAGATTGTGGCAGATTGCTGTGTTAAATAGAGTCCCATTTTGGCTTTGAGTTGGAGAGTTGTAGTAACTTGCTATTTAGTTCTCTTTCTCTTCCCTTATAATTTTGGAGAATTGGAAGTTGGGCCTTCCCAGAGAGATTAGTAGCAGAGGAATAGAAAGTGAGGAATGTATTTTTCAAGATTGAAATACAATTTGGATATTTTACCTGTATTCCTTTTGCCTTTTATTTTCTTTTCTATATAGCAATAGAAAATAATGAAATATATTACTGGAAAATGGGCAGCAAATTATCATAGTTCTAAAACAGAGATATGTAATTTATTGGAAATAAATCTTACTTATGAAGGATTTTGGTAGCATTTGAGTTATATGCGTCATAGGAATTTTATGACAATTTTGTGTAACTCTGGTTTGCCTAGGGAATTCTAAGTTTTATCTACTTTTCAAAAGACCAGTATAATCAATGTTTCTTTAGCAAAACTGTACATATCTTGACAGCTTGTTAAAATAATAGTTAGCTTCTGGCTTTCAATTTCAAATATGCAGACTGTATCATAAATTGCCTTACTAAAACTGTTGCATATGTATAGTCATGGCAGATTATACAAGATTGTGGCTGATAAGAACTTAAAAGTAAGGCTCTAAATTAGGTAGTATAAACCTGCATCCTGATTGTTACATAACTGTTAGTAGAAAAAGATAAGTCTAAACCATTCCATGTATCAGTGAATAATGAAATATCTCCCAGCAATATCTTCCTCCCTCAGCCCTACTGTCCTTTAGTGACTAGAGTTATTTTTAATCTGTGTAGAAAGGTTTTGTTACTTTTATATTCCCCGGGACCTGTATATCTTTTCTTATCTTCTATTTAAGCTTTTCTTTTAAAAAAAAAAAGTATGTATTGATTTCTTGCATATGCTACTAGTGATATGTCCAGAGAAAATGTAGGATTTCTTTGTTATCTATAGCATTCAGACGTTTTGTTTTGATAATATGGCACTTTAGTCACTGGCTACACGCTATTAATTTGGGGTCTCATGGAATTGTTCTGTTTGAAAGGATTTCCTCCTTTATTACTAAATCAGTTTGCCTCGCCTCTTCACTCCTCTTTCCTTTGTTCTCTTGTTCTGTTAAAGATGAGTGAGAGTACAGCTTTTTTCCGTAAAGCCAGAGATGGGAGATGGGAAAAAATATCCTACTTGAGAGGTATTTTCTCACACAGGACATTTGTAGGGAAGGCTTTTTATGGAAGTAAAAAATCTAGCAGTTGATTCCCTTAAATATATTTGTGTGCCTTGCTACCCCTTTGAAAAATCTTTATGTAATTAGAAGGGTATCTTTACACCCATTTGAAGATCACTGCTTTGTGTCCTGTAGTTTCTGTTGCTGATGATCATTTTTTACTCACTTCTTTGTGTTAGGTACATACATTTATCAGGGTTAACAGTGACCTAGAAGGAAGTATATCAATATTATCTATAATGCTGGATTTGATAGTTAAGTACTTGATAAAGATTTTGCAGTGGAAGCAGTGGTGAAGAAAAGGAAGAAGAAGAGGAGGAGAAAGAGGAAAGGGAAAGTTAAAAATAGTTTTTATAAATTCAGTGCTTATTTACAGGCACTTGACAGTTCCAGACACTATTTTAATCACTTTACAAATATTCAATCTTTATTTAGTTGTCTTTAGACCCCGAGAGGTAGTTACTATTTTCCCCATTTTACCGATAAGGATATTGTGGTGCTGAGAGGCTAAGAAACTTGTCCAAGCTTGTGAGTGGAACCAGAATTTGAATTTGCTGTCTTTCTCTAGAGAGAAACTTAACCACAATGCCATCTTTTCTGTTTCATGCATATATGTGTGTATTCATATACTTACACGTGTGCATATACATATTTGCTAGTGAATTAGCTGAACTAGACCATAAATATTTGTGTGTATCAATAGATATATTAATGTGCATCATATTTTAAGACATGAGTGAAAGGACAATGTAAGCAATGGAGAAAAACACAAATTCAAGTGTTCGAACATAAGGGAAAATAGAAAAATGCTAAGAAACCTTATTTCTCCTCAGTGAATAAAAAGGTGATTTTTAAAATGAAAATGCAGGCCGGGCTTGGTAGCTCAGTCTGTAATCCCAGCACTTTGGGATGCCGAGGCGAGTGGATTGCCTAAGCCCGCGGGTTCGAGACCCACCTGGGCAACTTAGCAAGACCTAGTCTCTACAATAAATAAAAAAAAAATTAGCCGGGCATGGTAGCGCGCGCCTGTAGTTCCAGCTACTTGGAAGGCTAAGGAGGAAGGACTGCCGGAGCCCAGCAGGTTGAGGCTGCGGGGGCTGGAAGTGTGTCACTGCACTCCAGTCTAGGTGACAGAGTGAGAGTCCAACTCAAAAAAAAAAAAAAAAAAATGAAAATGCAGTATTTAAAAATTGCTTTCATATCAATTAAACCTATACATTTTGTGATATTTACAGAGAAATAATTTAAGAATCCATTTAAATGTTTTTGACTTTTGAAATTGGATATTGCCAAGATGAACACAGTATATTCTTTACAGTTTAGTTTTCACATCTATAATGCCATTTAAATTTTCCTTCTCTTTAAATGGATAAAAAAAACCAAATTCCTCCCTTTCTAACTCCCTATGCATTGTGACTGTGTGGAAGAAATTGAAAATATACTTAGTTTTAGAATGTTTACAATGATCCCACATTTTAAAATAGATGGGTGAAGAATGAGTAGCAACTGAACCTATTTGAATTAAATATAATAGTTTCTGAGATTTTAATAATTTCAACCTTTTCAGGGTTATGTCAGAGCATTTGAAAAAATGTATTCTGAAGTCCCTCTGGGATATTTTGAGGAGAGTTCTGTTCTGTGCAGTCTGGACTGGGAAGGAATGTAAAGCAACGCACTAGTAAGTCCCCATATTTAGAACTGTTCAGAGTAGACTTGATACATGCTTGAGCTCTGTATGCTTAGCTGCACCAAACTGCTTCACGTTTACCACGCTTTCTGGAAATTAAGTTCAACTTGCGTCAAGTGATTTTGTCTTCTGCGTCTTCTACCAGCCTCATAGCTATCCTCTTAAGGCAGTGGTCATAGCACTTCGGTTGTATTAAAACTAACAAGTTATTTTGATAGACTTGTCAAATAACTTACTGTGTTTCATAATTTTATGGGACAGAGGTATAGATAATGAACAGAAATTCTTGTCTCTGATATATTGTGTGGTCCTGTGTGAATTACCTTTCTTGGACTTCTTATTCTCACCTTTAACATGAAGGGGATTGAATGAATAACTATTAAAACCTCATCTTAAAAAAAGCAAAACATTTATTGACTGTCTTAAAATATTTGTGTTGGACACTAAGGAAAGAAAAAGTGAACTGGAAAATCCTCAGTATTTCTAACACAAATGTGAAATGGAGAGATTCTGTCTGGTTGTGTGAGGTCCATGTTCCCCTTTGGTATTATCTCTGTCAACATTGATGCTTTTGTTCTGTTCTGTTTAAATGCTAATTATAACTAGGTTCAAACCAGCTCGATTTGGCCCTTGCAACTCTTAGGACTTGTTTGTGCAGCAGCACTTAACTTTATGGGGAAATTTAATGTTAAAAACACTTATTGTCCTATGATTTGCAAAGAACCTCCTAGCACAGAATTTTAGAATATTCTGGTAGTATATATATTTAACATTATGGTGTCATGTGCTTTACTAGCTGCATCCAGTCCCAGTTTATTTGTACCAGAGTGCTATTTTGTTGGTAGTTGGCAGTCATTTGAGATAGCTACACAGACATATTGCAGTGGACACTTGGGCCTTCTCATTAGCACAGGCCATTTACTGAAGGTTAGAGATGTGCCTTGTAGCCATCCTTGATATGATGTCTGGTTTCAGGTTATTTCATACAATATCCTGGCATTGATGAAAGTTTATATTGGGAGCAAAGAGTCATTAAAGGGGGTAAAATACACTATTTGGATGGTCTAGAAAATCAGTCAACTATAAATGATGAAGTTCTCAAATACATGTCTTTCTAGCTACTTCCAGTGATTAAAAACAGTTTTGAAAAGGCAAAAACCTGGAATAGTTTTTGCTGTAACTTCCTGTAGTTCTATTAAGGAAGTAGAACTACACTTAAGTGTAGTTACCCAGTTGTGGGACTAATTTGCGGGACATGGTAGGTGGCAGTGAACACCTACCATGTGTGGCCTTGGATATGCCTATGATAGACCACATTACCTACAGAGCTTCTCATGTAGTTTTCACACTGCCTTATTTTCTGGTCAGTTGTGAACAGCCATTCATCGTTTTATTGTGCTTTGCTTTATTGCTCTTTGCAGACATTGCACTTTTTACAAATAGAAGGTTTGTGGCTGCCCCGGGTCAAGTGAGTCTGTCGAACCAATTTTCCAACAGCAAGTGCTCACTTTGTGTTTCTGTGTCACATTTTGGTAATTCTCATAATGTTTTAAAAATCGTTATTATATCTGTTATGGTAATCTGTAATCAGTGACTTTTCATGTTACTGCTGTAATTGTTTTGAGGTGCCATGACCTGTGCCCATGTACTATTGCAGACTTAATTGATAATACTGTATGTGTTCTGACTGCCCCACCTACCAGCCATTCCTTTGTCTCTCTCCCACTGCTTGAAACATAGTAATGTTGAAATCAGGCCAGTTAAACACCCTGTGATGGTCTCTAAGTGTTCAAGTGAAAGGAAGACTTGCACGTTTCTCACTTTACGTCAAAAGCTAGAAATGATTAAACTTCTTGAGGGAGGTGTGTTGAAAGCCGAGACAGGCTGAAAACTGGGCTTCTCACACTGAGCAGTTAGTCAAGTTGTGAATACCAAGGAAAAGTTCTTGAATGAAATTAAAAGAGTAACTCCAATGAACGTATGAATGATAAGAAAGTGAAAAAGCCTTATTACTGATATGGATAAAGTTTTAGTGGTCTGGATTGAAGATCTCATCAGCCACAACTTTCCCTTAGACCAAAGCCTAATTCAGAGCAAGGCCCTAACTCTCTTCACTTCTATGAAAACAGAGAGGTGAGGAAGCTGCAGAAAAAAGTTTGAAGCTAGCAGAGGTTAGTTTATGAGGTGTAAGAAAAGAAGCAGTCTTTATAACATAAAAAGTACAAGATGGGCCAGGTGTGGTGGCTCATGCCTGTAATCCTAATACTTTTGGGAGGCTGAGGCAGGAGAATCACTTGAAGCCAGGAGATTGAGACCAGTGGGCAACATAATGATACCTTCTCTACAAAAATTTAAAAAATGAAAATTAGCCAGGCATGATCACACATGCTTATAGTCTTAGCTACCTAGGAGGCTGAGATGGGAGTATTGCTTGAGACCAGGAGTTTGAGGCTGTAGTGAGCTAGGATACCACTGTACCCCAGCCTGGGTAACAGAGCAAGACCCAAACTTTAAACAACCAACCAAACAGAAGGGGGTAGGCAAGGTGTAGGAGCAAGTGCTGATGTAAAAGCTGTAGCAAGTTATCCAGAACTTGCTGAGATCATTCCTACACTAAATAACAGATTTTCAAGCTAGACAAAACAGCCTTCTATTGGAAGAAAATGCCATCAAGGACTTTCCTAACTATAGAAGAGAAGTCAATGCCTGGCTTCAAAGCTTAAAGCACAGCCTGATGCTCTTGTTAGAGGTTATTGGACCTGGTGACTTTAAATTGAAGCCAGTGCTCATTTGATTCCAAAAACCATAGGGCCCTTAATAGTGATGCTAAATTTCTGCCTCTGCTCTATAAATGGATCAACAGAACCTGGATGATAGCACATCTGTTTACAATATGGCTTACTGAATGTTTTAGGCCCACTGTTGAGACCTACTCCTCGGAGGGAGCAGGGGAGATTCCTTTCAAAATATTACTGCTTGTTGACAATGCATCTGGTCATCTAAGAGCTCTGATTGAGATATACAAGATTGAGATATATGTTGTTTTTATGCCTGCTAACACACCGTTTTTTCTCAGCCCATGGACCCAGGAGTAATTTTGACTTTCAAGTATCATCATTTAAGAAATTTTGCAAGACCATAGCTACCATAGGTAGTGATTCCTCTGATGGATCTGGGCAAAGTCAGCTGAAAACGTCCTGGAAAGGATTCATCATTCTAGATGCCATTAAGAACAGTTGTGATATATGGGAGGAGGTTAAAAATACCAACAATAAATAGGAGTTTGGAAGAAGGAAGTTGACACCAGTCCTCATGGATGACTTGAAGTGGTTCAGGACTTCAGTGGAGGAAGTAACTGCAGATGTAGTGGAACTAGCAAGATAATTAGAAGTGGAGCCTGAAGGTGTGACTAATTGCTGGAATCTCATGATACAACTTGAATGAATTGAGGGGTTGATTTTTACAGATGAGCAAGGAAAGTTTTCTTGAAATGGAATCTGCTGCCAGTGAAGATACTATGAACATTGTTGAAATGACAGTAAAGGATTCATAATATTCCCTAAAAATAGCTGGTAAAGCATTGGCAGGGCTTGAGGGGACTGACTTCAGTTTTGAAACAAATTAAGCTGTGGGTAAAATGCTATCAAACAACATTGCCTGCTACAGAGAAATCTTTCCTGTAAAGAAGAGTCAATTGATGTGGCAAACTTCATTGTCATGTTATTTTAAGAAATGGCTATGGCCACCCCTTCCTTCAGCAACCACCACCTTGATGAGTCAGCAGCCATCAACAGTAAGGCAAGACCCTCCAACAGTAAAGAGAATACAACTTGCAGAAGGCCCAGATGATTGTTAGCATCTTTTTCACAATGACATATTTGTAAAATAAGCTATGTACATTTTTTAGCCATAATGCTGTTGCACACTTAATAGACTACAGTATAGTGTACCCATAACTTTTATATGCACTGGGAAACCAAAAAATTCATGTGATTTGCTTTATTGTGATATTTTCTCTATTGCTGTAATCTGGAATTGAACCCTGCAGTATCCCCACAGGCATACCTTGGAGGTCGGCTGTGTACTTGTCTTTCCTTGAGGTAATGTGTGAGCACTAGTTTCCCCGATCCAGGCCTTCGAGTGCAGTTTTTGCATAGCACCGAACAGGGGGAGAGAGTGCCTGAGACCAGGCCACTAGAGTTGCATAATAAGGATTGGAAGGGGAAATTGGGAAGGGCCGTTTCTGAAAAGCAGAGATGAAGGCAGTGTGTGGACTGTGTAGTGTGTGGGTGGAATATCCAAGCAAGGGTGGAAACTTCAAGAGGAAGTGTTTCCAGAAGATGAGTGGGCATGGGAGTGTGGGACTACATGGTGTGTAGTCAGTCTGCCCCTGGTCTAGTCTAAGAAGGGCTGATTCTGACTGCTGAGCCCCACCTGGATTTGACACTGGATACACACTCTTCTTGCCAAGGAATGTTCTCATGTGAATGTAAAGCTCCTGTGGGACAAGTAGTGCTTCCCAGTCATGTTTTGTCCTATTAGTGTCTAGCCCAGAGTAGACAAAACTCTTGAATTTAGTTCATATTTGTGAAGGCCTGTGCATTTAAATTCAAGATAACTTACCAAGTGCAGGATGGGGGTTGTAATTTCTTTTTGAAAGTGTATTTGTGGGGCTGTGGGAATGAGAAGGTTATTGTTTAGTAACTGATAGTCTTATTGCTGCATCTGTCTTCTAGGAAGAAGAATGACTAACCCTACAGATTCCTCTCAAATCGGCCTTCTATGCTTTCTTTTGGCTATCAGCTTTGTCCAGATTGTAAACAACAACACAGAAGAGAAGGATTTTATATTTCATTATCATTTCTTTTAACAATACAGTCTTGTATGAATAGGACAAACTCAAGTAGATTGTTTACTTTGAATTAGATTTCCCAGGAAACAGTTCTAGCCTTTAACGGCTGTTAAATCTGAATATTTGTTCTATAGAGAATTGTCAGAAGTTATTATAAAAAGAGCTATTTGGAAACTAACTATGGGACTCCTGAATATAATAATAATTTAAACTCAAGACCTTTCATTTTTATGAAAAAGATAGTTTATTTTTTAAAAGAGTTCTGTAATTTTTAGTGTTTAAGAACTTTTTCTGTGCTTAAATTTCTAGTGGATTATGTTAAATATATGTAAAGATATAGTATTCTTTGAGAAAATTAGAAAGTCATTTTAAAAATAAGTGATATGTACCCAGTAGTAAACAACTTAGTATTTTGGGTTGAAAAATACTTAAAAAGTTTACTGCTTTTGTAATGCATTAATATTGGCCTTTAATAGGTAACTCTCTTGGACTCTTTTCTACCTAGGAATGGATATTTTGTTTTTATGTATTTTGTGGAATAGCAAAGAACAAATAATTCATGCATGCATTTGTGAAGTAATGTTAAAGAACATTTAGGAATTGAAAACTGTGGGGAACAACTTCTGGCATACACGCCTAGGGTAGGGCTACATCACCAATGGGGATGTGGCATTGTTAAGATCTCTGGTCTTTTATTACATGTGTGATAATTACTTGTTCATAGTCAGACTTACCATATTCGGTTGTGCACGTTGTGCAAGTTGTACACTGGACAACCATAATGATATTTTATTTGCATATATAAAACCTATTCATCTGTATGTGGTGACTCTGGAAGTGAACCAGATAGAAAAACACTCCTTTACTCTAGGAATTTACATTGTGGTGGACCAGACAGATCATCAATAAATAAGATAGGAATATGTCAGATAAAAATAAGTGTCATACAAATAATTAAAACACTGTAATGTGATAGTAACTAGATGATTTGTTTAGATTAGATGATCAGGAAGTAATAATAAAATTAAAAGACATGGTCATTTAAAAATAAAATCTTGATAAATGCTTTAGTTAAAATTGTTTTGTATATATCTTTTTAGACTTTGTCATTTTTATATCTTATTGCTAAAGATACTTAGTCTGACACAGTTCTTTGTTTTCACTTTGGATTTAAAAAAAACTTATAGCAGTGGGACTTTTTTTTTTAAAGATCTATTTTGGTTGGTTTTCATTAAAATGTTTTAAATGCAGTTTTGTGTAATGATCTGATATTAAATTCTTTGAGTTTAATTCTGTGACAATATTCTAAGTATAATCAAATATTTAGGCCTTAAAATTTTTTTGAGTTACTTAATTTGGATTTTTTACATAATGAGAAAAATTCTTTTTTAAGTATTCTGTGATACATATTTATATATATCTGAGTGTAAGAAGAAAAGACTTGGAAGGGAACTCAGAGCTGTCTTACTTAAAAATGTATTTTTATTTAAGTTTTCCAGTTTCTGTATGAAATATTATGTTGTGCAGTTTTGTTTTGTGTTCTTATATTGTTTGGTTAAAGTTGTTCCTTTTTAGGGGATATCTATTTCCTTCCAGCCCAGTGCAACTTTGTTTTAACAAAGCGCTTCCTTGTTGCCAGTTGGTTTTTATGGTCATCATTTTTATGGCTTTGAAGTAGAACAGGTCAAGTGGATATGCTGTAGTTTTTGCAATCATTCCCTTATTTTAATAACTTTTGGTTTTCTGAAATTTTGCTTTTATAAATAATTCTGTGACAGATATTTTATAGTTTATTCCTATATTTTGGAATATAGTCTCTCCCCCCCCCCCTTCTAGAATATTATCTTGAGTTAGATTGTCCAAATAGGAGTTTCTAACTACAGTTTGTTTTGTTGCCCAAAGAATACAAACATTTAAACAAGGAAATTAGAGAAGGTTTAATTTTATCATTATGATTAAATGTTTGACCAGGGTTTTAACTGGAAAACAAAACAAAACAAAAAAGCCAAAAGCCATTGCTTCTGAAAGAGAAACTATACTTCTATGCCTTTTCTTTCTTTTTTTTTTTTGTTTTTTTTTTTTTTTGAGT
>NW_007247746.1:12212-154982 GCF_000164805.1 Carlito syrichta | reverse complement strand
GGGTCTCGAACCCATGGGCTCAGGCAATCCACTCACCTCAGCCTCCCAAAGGCGCAGGTTTACAGGCTGAGCCACCGAGCCCGGCCCTATGCCTTTTCTATAACGTTTAGAAGTAGAGCTTTTGGTAGGGTTTTGGTAAAGTCTGAGGTAGACTACTCTTTAATAAAGTGAGTAAACAAAACTTGGGAGTACTCAGACTTTCAAAAGAAAAACGTGAGTTTTAACTGATATAAATTTATATTCTTATATTTTAATTTCTGTCTAGGGGGATCCTCTTTGAAGACTTATTTCTAGTAACCCAAAAGATAAGACCAGATGGTTCTTCAGATAAATCTTCAGCTGTAACAAACTGTCTTTCTCATGTGGCCTTCAATTCATTCAACCAAATTTTTGTGAACCTACCCCATCTTCTTATTTGTTCTACTATATTTTATGCACCTACTCACACAAATATCAGTCTTGAAAAATTGTGTAATTGAAGATTAAGGAGGCTGGAAAGAGACTTTGTGATCTTGCATTCTGCACATTGTTTTTTGGCTACCTATTTTGGGAGAGTCTTAGGGTACCATGTTCCTTGCTTACAGAGTTCATAGATGAACAAAACTAATGTGTAAAATATCTGATTATATTTGAGAAGACTAAGACTAAGCAAACAAAGTGACTTACTCATGAGTACACAATTTCAGTTTGCATTGACCAGTGAAATCTTGAGAAAGTCCAGAGTGCACTAGTGATGAATATTTACATACAACAGGCTGCATTTCCTCTCTCTGTTTTGTTATCTAATAGTAGAGGGCTGTAAAACCTGAGCATATGCTGTGGAGCTGTTGCTTGTGTAATACCTATTACTGAAATGGAGCACTTTTGTTGTCAAGATAAAAAAGGGCAGAGTGTATTTAAATTTAATAATGTCTTTTTTCTATTTACCTCCTAGGGTAAAAAAAGAAAACAATAAAACTATTGATGAGCTGGTATAGGTCCTTCTTGTGCAAGCCCAGCATACAGGACAATATTTATTTGCACTACCTAGATCTCCTGGAAAGAGTTTTTTTAAAAAAATATAGTTTAAAATAGTTATCCTACCACATTTCTGAGTGATTACTTTTACTTGCTCTGCTCAAGTAAGGATTTTTGTCTTAAGGATAGAGAATCTAGTAAATTAAGGATGTACAAGAATTTTATCTGCAATTATTTACCTCGTTTTAGGCTAACAGCAGTATATACTCTCAGAACTATGGACATAAACTCAGATTTTGAAAAAAAAAAAACATTACAGCAGGCCAAAAGAAGTTCTTGATGTTGTCTTTAGCTTTTTCTAAAAAATTTATAACATTTATGTGCTCTTATTTTTCCTATCTAGAAGTAAAAGAAGATTTTAGTCTCTCTTATTTTAAGATTCCATAGCCAAAGTTTTCAGACTTATGTCATTTAGCTTATTCAGAATACATATTGCAGAAATTGTGGAAAATTCAAATGTATGTTCCTACATTGTTATTAATTTCTAGTATTATTGCATTATATATTCTCCAATTTTGCTTTTTTCTCCCAGCAATAATATTATAACCAGGATCTCAAACAGGGCTTTATAATTTATGAAATTTAAAACCAGATGGATTAGAAGTTGAGTACCTCAAGAATATAATGCTTTTCCTTATGTTTGTTTCATATACATGTGGCAGTAGCCCTGAAAAGGAGCTACATAATTATCATTTGTGCCCAGAAACTCACATTCAGCCAGCTAGTTTAGAGTCAACACCCTAAGCCTTCTACTTTGGTTCTTGTGCAGTGCACTTCCTATAATAATGCTGTGTTGTCTTTCTACAGTTGTGATTTTGATTCTTGGGTCCTCATTTCTCAAAGTACAAGCTGATGTGTCACATAAAAAAACTTTGAAATTATTTTGCCAACATCATAAATGTAAAAACATCAAAGGGATCCCTAGGAAAGTATCATTTTCCCAAAATTTGCCTTTGAAAGGCAAAATTTGTCCACACCATACCACTCTAAACATGCCTGATCTCGTCTGAAAGGCATAATTTAGTTGTTGGAGTCTCAATGCAAGAAACACAGGCTGTTTCATCTGGGTTGGAGCTCAATTTGATGTAACTCTTTAAATTCTTTACTTAATTTTTCTATGCTGCTTTGGAAGGATGGTGTTTCATAACTATGAAATTAGGGCTGCTGTGTTGATTTTTAAAAGCAACTTTTAGTGCTTTTATTATGTAGTAGACAGGTATTATCTTGCTGCTTAATTCAGGAACCATGTAGCACCAGCTGTGAGTGCTGAAGTTTCCCTGGTCTATGTGTAAAGTTTTTTAGAGATTAGAAGGAGCTCTTTTTGTGAGGATGCCTGTGTATATACTCATTTTCCCCTGCCACCCCTCCAACACTCAAACTTGTACCCATGTCAACATGCATTTCTTCCTTCTTACAGTTCCCAGAGATTAATGAACTTGCTCCTGAAACACATGGGCAAACCCCAGATTAATAATTTATCACGTGTTTTTTTTTGTGTGTGTGATAGAAAGCATCTTATTCACTCACCTGTCCTTCTGAGCACCTCGTCATTCATCTGCTCATGTATTCATTCATCCACCCATGTATGTTTTTTATCAGATGTTTTCTGTTTGTCAGAACTCTTTATGTGTTTTATTTTTATAATTTTCTTTCTTCTTTCTTTTAAAATTAAAAACGATATTGCTTTATAAGTACTTAATGAAAACGAAAGAATGATTCATGGCCTCTATGAAGGTGTTCAAGAGGAAAGTGTGTATATATATATATTTGTTTGTGGTTGTATAATAATATACTTTGAAGCATTAACAGATTTGGGAAGGCAGTATAGATAGTCATTTCATCTGTGGCTTGGCTTATCTTAGGCTCATTTTATACTTTGGAAAGTCTTTCTTTGAACTTTTTGTACTGCTCTAGTTTTAAAATAAAGCACATTGTCAGTAAAGCAGAATAGGATTTTCTTGGGTGAAAATAAAATTATTAGACACCTGACCATTTCTTTAGAAAAATATTCTATCAAAGCAATTTCTGAAGTTTTAAGTGCCGATTTTACTCTTTTTATCAAAAAAATATTTTTTTTGACTTGACAGGGTTTATTTTTATATATGAGACATTTTGTATGGCTTTTTTTAAGGACAGTAGGGATTCACCTAAATATTTTTAATCATTCAAATTTTTTATATCAAATTGTTTTTTCTAGTCTTTACTGCTTTAAAAAACTACTGTTGAAACTTGTGTTTCTCTTGACATTTTCAGTGTTCATTTTTCTACTGCTTTTCTCATTTATATATGAAACAATATTTTTTTAGACAAGGAAGGCAGTGGCTTATTTGTAAAATAAGCTTCTAATTGCTCTATCATTTTCTCTAGATTGAAGTACAAGATAAGGGAACAATAAAGAAAACCACTCTCTTAGAATATTGCAAATAAAAAACAAACATAAAGATTGAAACGCACACAATCTGTCAACAGGACCAAACCAATGACGAGTGTGATTGTATGTGCCACACAGCCTACACTTTCATCATGAGCATATCACGAAAGATGAAAAAGTGACAATCAGTACTAACAGCACTCAGGTGTGTAAATGAGAGTAATTAGCATTCTAGCAAAATAACATTTGTTCGTGTATATTAAATTCATAGTGTTTCATGGGAAGGAAATATCATTGTTATGAACTAACCTAATATAACAACCTTAGGCTCTGTATTTACTCTTATGACATTAAGGATTTAACTATTTTTAAATCTTTATGATTTGTGGGGATAATTTAATAATTTAATCCTATAGAAGTATCAAGAATGCTTTTTTTAAAATGTGGAGACATAGCATGGAGGTTAATAAGCTGATCAATAGTCAAGATCACTTTGCAAGGCCATTCCCAAATTTATACTTTCTTGTACTACATGAAGAAATGTTACCTTCTGTTTAAGAGTTATTGAATTGTATCACTTAATTGCATCTCAAAGTTATAGCTTCAAATTCTCATTTCTTTCTATCTCAATGTGTTAATGTAGTTTTCTAAGTAGTCACAGTCTATATTTATACTAACAAATGAAATCAGGTTTTCTCTTTAATTTTTTTGCTCTAGAAATCTCTTTTGTCTCAAATCTCTGAATGTTCTTTATCTTCTTTTATAATTCACTGTTCATTCTTACAAAGTATACTAATATTACCTTTCTTAACTGATTTTTTTCAAAGACTTTCAGAACAAAACAACTCATTCAGTGTAGGGATCATTTGAAAGTACCTATAGAAAATGGTTTGAAATAAATTACAAAGCATCTGGAATCTGAACCTCTGGCCCTACTCAGTCACTGGGAATTTTTTTAGAAGATTATTTGAGGTGAAGGTCCAGTGATATTTCTATCCTCATCTACTAACAGATAAATGATAAAAGAATTCTAAGGTCTTTGCTAGTGAACTCTGTAAAGAGTACCAGTCTTGGGTGAGCAGTGAAGTAAGGAGTTTGGATCTGAAAAAGAGCAAATGAAAAACTATCATGACATTAAAGTGGTCAGTAATGCAATGAGACTAAGAGTTAGGACTTTGCACTCACATGGTAAGATGGATTCTGGCTTACCTCAACTCCAGGACCAGGCTAAAAAGCAATGAATATGTGTATGTAAACATTTTCATTACTAATTATTACTATTTATTAAACACCAAGCACTGACTGATTTTCATTTTTAAAAAATAATCTCATTTAACCTTTACATTAAGCATGTGAGATGTATAGTGATTTTCACATCTTGTAGATAATAAAAAAGATATAGTGTAATAAACTCAATATAATAACATTTTGGTTAGATTGTTTAGATAGACAAACTACTCATCAAAAGAAATGTGATTATCCTCATGCCTTAAAAAGATAAAATATTTAAAGCATCTAAGCAGATTGTAGACACTTTAGACAGTACTTTGATATTTGTCCTTTGTGCATTTTTTATTGAACTGAACTGCAATGTGAGAGATTTGCATTTTTATTTGCTTTCTGGTCCAAGGAACTTTTCTAACCCCTGATTATTCACTCTTGGGATTTCAGAACTTTAGAGCATTGTTTCCCAATGTGAGTTTCAGGTAAAACTAGTTGTAGAAAAAGACCCCTAAGAGGAAATAAAATCAAATGTGAACATACCTTTAATCACTTAAAATGAAATACATGCTGCAGTGATACGGTGGTAGCAAGTGACACCTTTTCAGTGTTGGAAAAGATTGCAGAATCCCCCAAAATCACTATATGAGATGCTAAAAGGAGGACTCTTATATACATATGTTTATTTTAGATATCTGGACATATTTAAGAAACAACTGCCATAAATATATGGTAGTTTTAGCTGTAAAAATAAAGATAATGTATTGTAAACTTACATGACTTCTATAACCTAGCATGAACTTTCTGTTCTCTTTGCCCCATCTTGCAAGATCTTACCCTTCATGGTCTATAAAGTGCCCTGTCTGCCATAGTCCTGCAGCACTTAATATATATCACATTGTTTTATAATTGAGTTGTCTATTTCTATAGCACTTAATACATATCACATTGTATTATAATTGTCTTTCTCTGTAGCACTTAGAGACATCTGTTTCATTCAAGTATTTGACAAGTATTTGTGGAATAGAGTAGATAAATAAATTATATGTTTAAGTATATTAGCGAGACTTTTATCCGGTCTTAACTATTTGACCAATTTTTCTAAATATGCTGAAATGATCAAGCAAGCGAGTAACTAAGATCATTGATCAAAATCTTTGGGAATAGTTGCTGATTCCTGTTTCCTTACTGAGTGAATTTTAAAGTTGAAAGGATTATGGAGAAATGATTTAAAATTTGAAAACATTTTATTGTGGAAATGTTCAAACATAAGTGAAGTAGAAAAAAATTTATAGTGAAAACCAGCATACCTACCTCTCATATTTTATCAAACATTTTTCTATTACTTATCTATTCATATATTCGTCCCTCTGTTCATCAGTCCATCTTATTTATTTATGGTACATTTTTTTGTTTGTTTGTTTTTTGTTTTTTTTTTTTGAGTTGGAGTCTCACTCTGTTGCCCAGACTGGAGTGCAGTGGCCACTCCTGGCCACTTCAGCCTCCCAAAGACGCGGGATTACAGGATGAGCCACCAAGCCCGGCCTATTTATGGTACATTTTAAAGTAAACTGCAAGTACTTCCGCCTAAGTACTTTTAGCATACTTATTGATAACTAGAGTGCAATAATAGTTTGCAGGATTTTTTTTTTAAGGTAAAATTTAAATAACAATGGCATACATAAATCTTAAATAAACATTTGCTGATCTGTGACATATGCTTGTACCATGTAACTCTAACCTCTATCAACATTTAGACCTTTACTATTATCCTAGAAAGTTCTCTTATAGTCCTTTCCAGTCAAACTCTGCTCCCACACCTCACAAGCAACCACATTTCTGATTTTTTTTCCTTCACTTTAGATTAGTTTTGCCAAAACATGGCATCTTTAAAGGAATCAACGTATATAAGTGTTTAAGTGAAATACATAGAAAGGTGAAGAATTGCTGTGTGAAATGAACAACTGAAAACACAACTGGAAAACCTGAGAAGGGAAGCCGATAAAGGAAACTTTAAATGACTAATGACGTGGTTTTAGGGGAATGTCAGAACGTCAGAAGTACACATGGCTAACATTCCATTAAGCCTTGTAATTGCTATAATGGCAGCAGACTATGTAAACCTGAAAGTCACTTGACAGAGATTTTTGCCTAGTGGTCAGCAAAATTGATGCAGTTCAGTGATCCAAATAAGCACATATTTTACAAAGGTTATAAAGTTAAAATGTGATTGTTTCAAATGTTTTGCTTTTGTGATAACATTGCTTAATATTTGGCTTTTAAAATGATCTATTATAAAATGTTGTTGAAAGTACATAGTTTCAATTAATGTACAGTGAAGAAAAATATTTTGAGATGTATGAAATTACTTTTTGTTAAGGTTTCTGTATTTAAATACAGTTTTTGATAGCGTGGTTATACATCATGCATACATGATTATACAGATGTCTTGAATTCCAGGTGCTTTTCAGGTATCTTGTGATGTATACATCACATAATATATTTAAATGCTGAACTTTTATCAGTAGAGAAATAAGTCACTAATAACAATCTAAAAAGTAACATGGCTTAGTCTGAACCCTGGACCTGGCAATTTATTAACTATTTGTAGACTCTCTTTTTCTTATAACTATAGCCAAACACTGACTATTAGCTGATGGATTTTAAGAATCTACAGAGCCCACCCATACACCTTTCTTCTCGTCCTCATTCTCTTCTTCCCCTCTCTCCTTCCCTGCTAATTAACAGCTATTTATTGTGCAGCTAATTTATAACACTGTATTAAATGCTGGAGATACTGTGGTGAGTAGATGCTACTTGAATTTGTAAACAGTACCTTTTTTATTTTTTTTTTTTTGAGTTAAAGTCTCAGTCTGTCACCCAGGCTGGAGTACAGTGACACACAGTCACCGCAGCCTCCACCTGCTGGTCTTAGGGGATCCTTCCTTCTCAGCCTTCCAAGTAGCTGGAACTACAGGCGCGTGCTACCATGCCCGGCTTATTTTTTGATTTATTGTAGAGATGAGGTCTTGCCAAGTTGCCCAGGCTGGTCTCAAACCCCTGGGCTCAGGCAATCCTCCCACCTAGGCCTCCCAAAGTGCTGGGATTACAGGCTGAGCCACTGTGCCCGGCCTGTACCTCTACTTCTAAAGATAGTTTTTTATTTGTTTCAGAATAACTATTTTTGGCCACATAAATTTGAAATGTCTTATGTGCTCTCTCAATTTGTATCATGTTAGAGTAAAATATTCACAGAGCCAGAACTGAGAAAACTTGATTCTTTTTTTTTTTTTTGCCATTTTATTAGCTGTGAGTTTGAATGACTAAATTAATACAGTCTGGGCATCATAGTAAGAATTTGTCTCTACAAAAAAAAAAAAAAAAAAAAAATCTAGACTTGGTGGTACATGTCTGTAGCCCCAGCTACTCAGGAGGCTGAGACAGAAGGATCATTTGAGGCCAGGAAGTCAAGGCTGCCATGAGCCAGGATCACACCACTGTATTCCAGCCTGGGTGACAGAGTGAGACTCTGTTTTAAAAAAATAAAAAAAAATTTCATTTCCGTTATTGAAAATGAAGTAGTTTTCAATTCAGGCTGAATCGCAGAAGCGAAAAAAATATATAAATGTAAACATAATTACTTTAAAACAGGAGGTTTATATTTTGATAAAATATATGTAACGATATACCATTTTAACCATTTTTAAGTGTACAGTTCAGTGGCATTAAGTTCTTATGCAGCCATCCCCGTCATCCATTTCCAGAACTTTTTTTTTTTTTTTTTTTGACTTGGAGTCTCACTCGGTTGCCCAGACTGGAGTGCAGTGGCCGCTCCCAGCCACTGCAGCCTCGCCTGCTGGGCTCCGGTGATCCTTCCGCCTCAGCCTTCCCAGTAGCTGGAATTACAGACATGTGCTACCACGCTCGGCTGATTTTTTGATTTATTGTAGAGATGAGGTCTCGCTGCCCAGGCAGGTCTCGAACCCGCGGGCTCAGGCAATCCACTCACCTCAGCCTCCCAAAGGTGCGGGATTACAGGCAGAGCCACCGAACCCAGCTTTTCCAGAACTTTTTAATCTTCCCAAACTGAAACCCTATACCCATTAAGCAATAAGTCAGTAATTCCCACCTCTACTCCCTGCCTTCTCTGCTACTCCTGGCACCTAGTTACAACAATTTCACTTCCTGTGTCTATGAATAGAACAATATTTTTTGAGTAGGGCAGTCAATTATAATTTTGCTCCCAATCTTCTTGGGTAGGAAATATTTTTCTTTCTTTTTTTTTTTTTTTAAATCTTTAGTAAGTCTTAACAGACAGTGGTCAATCAGAGAAACAGAACTACTAGAATTGTATATTCCAAGTCTAAATTCGGTTCTTTAATTTATTTGACAAAAATTTTTATTCTTTATTGATATTTGGTCTTTCTTGTTTGATTGCCAATACATTGTTCATATTGAATAATATTACTTTATAGCTATAAAAGGCAGCAGCAAGTAAGACAGTTATACAAATGCAATTCATTTAAAGCTTTAACCATTTATGTGAAGTTAGGCATTTAATTTGATTTCCACCTATGGTGTTGGTTTTCAAAAATTTAATTTACAATTTATTTATTTTCAGGCTGACAATATCTTTGCAATACAACAGTAAAAATTTGGATTATTGAAGTATGGCTTAATGGAATGACAAGGATATGAGATGAAATATAAATAAAATAGAACCTAGGGAATATTTGCACAGATAGCATTTAGCTGTTGGGCATTTTTACATTTGTATACGCATTTTCATAATTCATAAAGGTGGTTTTACAAGTTGGTATCATTTAGGACACTGTTAAATACAATCAGATTACTGAAATTTTTGTGTATTTTTAGTTTTCTTGAATGAATTGGTATTGTCAGGCCAGCATGTGGTTCAATATGTTGTTTACTCAGGGAAAAGCCTTGGTGATTTGAATAACCATAACTGTAAATGTATTAAGAACTTCACTGGCATTAGCACTACAAAGCTCCAAGGCACTCAATGTAACCTAATTACCAGGAATGACATTTGTATTAGTGCTAGTGAGACATGAGTTTTTTGTACTGAAGGTAGAAGAGATATCAGATTAGGTCCAGAATGAGCAGAAGAGATGTATTTCAAATGAATCCTTTTAAATCCTGGAATTCAATGACAATGATGTGACTGGGTTATTGATGTTGTAACACATATAGAATGAAAGGAAAATGTAGTGATTACTCATTAGTAATTACTCTGTGTATTTTAATCAAGACACCACTTCCTAGGGCCAGATCGAAGTTTTGTTGGGGACCTGACACACAACATTTGTGGGAAGTCCTCCTTATAAAACAAAATAAAGCAAAATCACAAAGACAAATTTATGTACAAGAGTCAATATGTACTTAGAATGAGATATGAAATCATACCTGATTACACATTGCAAAAATATGGTCAATGACATTATCATCACAATACTTAAAGTGCTGGTCTCACTTTTAAGCTACTCTTTCTGGCCGGGCTCGGTGGCTCAGCCTGTAATCGCAGCACTTTGGGAGGCCAAGGGAGTTGATTGCCTGAGCCTGCAGGTTCGTGACCAATCTGGGCAACTTGCTGAGACCTTGTCTCTACAATAAATTAGAAAAAAAATTAGCCAGGTATGGTAGTGTGTTCCTGTAGTTCCAGCTACTGGAAGACTGAGGGAGAAGGATCACTGGAGCCCAGAAGGTCTATGCTGGGGTGGCAGTGAGTGTGCTACTGTGCTCCAGCCTGGGCAATGGAGTAAGACTCCAATTCAAAAAAAAATAAATAAAAATAATAAATAAACTACTGTTTTCTAGTTTTCTACATCTTAAGATGCATGATGTTTGACCACTTCTTTATATGACAGTGCTTTTATAATTTTCTATAGAAAAATTAGAAAGATAAATTAGACTTTCCTGTAGTATGGTTAATACAATTAAAAAAAAGTTTTAAAACAGAGTTTATTAGCGAGAGGAAGAGAAGGAGAAAGGAAGATTCATAGCAGAAAGACCTGCCATGGGCGAGTTTCTCAAAAAAGAATAACTGCCTGATGTTTTTTAATCGATGATTGAGCTGCATAAAACATACAGCTTTACTCACAGACATACTCAGTGTTTGCAGAGTTCTAGTTATAGAACTCATACTCAATTCTATTTCATATGAGTCCCATTAAAAAGGAAATTTTTTCTGCATTTATGCCTTGTCCTCTATATTAATAATAAGAGTCTACTTCCAATTTGACTAGGCATTAATTACAAACTGAATTATCTGCTTATTCTAATGACTCTTGACTGGAAGAATTTTCCACAGAGTAACTCCTGGCTATATACATTTCAGACTTTGCTTCTCTCCTGCTTACACAGGTCTTTAGTTCTGGTTGCCATGGGACACATTAATGGCAGAGGTAATACATGGAGACCTCTGACTCTGCACATTTGTATCAGGATGCCAGGTGAGCTAGGGTGGTGGGAAAAGGGTGAATTTCTAGAAGCTATGCCTATCCTGGAACTGATGGTAATAATTACATGTGGAAATGACAGAACCAGATACATCTATTCCATAAAAAACTGAATGTATCACCAATTCAACTTCCCCTTTGCTTGATCCTCAAATTGCTTGCCGTGACTCCCACAACCCAGTACAAGAAGAAAGTTGGCAGAGAGGGAGTGGGAGCGAAAGAAAAAATACTTTATGGTTAAAATATCTGAGTTTTGCAAATTTTACTAAAATATATAATCATGTGAACAATATGCCAAGGCCACTTCCAGGTCCCTACAAGAGCCTTTTCCAATGAGGAGCCCTAAAGCCTAAGTTTTATGATATATTTTATGGTAAATACACCTTTGTCAAACAAGTGCTGTCTCTGCATTGATGGAAATCTGCATCTGCACTATTCAATATGGTAGCTTCTAGCCACAGATGGCTGTTGAATACTTGAAATGTGGTTAGTGCAACTCAAAAAATGAATCTTTAATGTATTACTTTCAATTTAAATAGATACAATGTAGTTTCTGGCTATTGTATTGGACAGTGCAAATATAATAGCTAATCCAAGAATATAAAATTAATGCTAATTTAATTCTATTAAAGATATTACATATCACATTGAATTCTGTGTAACTTTTGTTGTCATATACGTATTAAACTTTCAATTGCAGCCTAATTTCATACTGCAGGTGATTCATTTATTGCCTACTAAATAAAGTAGGCAATTTTTATAATTATGGACATCTATTTGCTGGCAGTCCTGTCTATGCTAAACTGAAAAAATACCTTTAAGGTGTTTCTTTTGGTTGGGATATTTGAGTGTTTTGTTGAAAAATAATCTCAAACCAATCATTTTGAAAAATCTTAAATTATGGGTTAAAATATGTATTTTCAAAGTAGGGGTTAAAATCTTTTGCATGCAGTATTATCTTTTGTTTTTCTCTTAGGAAATTTAATAAAGTGTTTCCAAAGACAAAGGGAAAGCAGATTATTTGGTTGACATGCTTAATATTTCATTTCACTGCTTCGTTGGCTAATCCTAATGGTTCAAACCAGATTCAAAGTCTGGGCTAAATCTCTGTCTTGCTATGACATGGCATGTGGGAGTAACTCATGAATATTTAATTGGCAGAAAAAAGAGAAAGCACCCATGTTATTTAGAAGAGTTGTGTGAACTGACACTATGGCATATTGTTGCATATAATTTTCTGAAAGATTTTGCATATTTTATTTATTGTATGCTTAGCACAGGGAAGACATTTTTTATTGTCTGAATGCAGTGAACAGGTGACCTTTCAAGCATCATGTATAAAGTTTCAATATGGACTTTAATGGGAAAGTTAATGATTTTCTGTTCATGTGCTGTTGAGTTTTATTTGCACAGTTGGGTGTTGACAGAAACTGAGAAAAGATGCTTTGTATGCATTTACGTCTAATAATTATAATTAATGTTTAAAATGGATAGATTACCTTTTTAAAATTGAGGTGAAATTCACATAACGTAATTAACTATTTTAAAATGTACAACTCAGTGGCCTTTATTACATTCACAACATTGTGTCACCTCTATATTTATTTCTAAAACACTTAATCATCCCTAAAGGAGTTCCTCGTACTGTTTCTGCCTCTCCCAAGCTCTCGCAATCACTAATCTGCTTTCTGTCTGTTTGTATTTACCTGTTCTGTATATTTCATATACACGAAATGATACAGTATGTGGCCTATTTTTGGCTTCTTTCACAGCATGTTTTCAAGGTTCATCCACATTCTAACATGCATCAGTACTTCATTACTTTTTAAGACCGAATTAAGCTTAATTTTTAAATACAATTGAAGCTCTGTAGTTTTTCTTAGCTGGTTCCTTAAGCCTTGATTGACTATAAATACTTTTATGTATTGTTATTCAAAGCTTCTCAGGTTTAGCTTACTTAAATATTACCAATGTTTCATTGTTTTTCCTCATTTAATTCCTATTCATTACTTTTTATACTCTTTGTGTGCCAAGCATCATATATGAACTTGTCTTTAAAGTATTTTTAAATTAAGCTGGGTGTGGTGGCTCATGCCTGTAATCCCAGCACTTTGAGAGGCGGAGGTGAGAGGATTGAGTACAGGGGTTCCAGACCAGCCTGGGCAACTTGGCAAGACCTTGTCCATACAATAAATCACAAAAACTAGCTAGGTGTGGTGGTGTGTGCCTATAGTTGCAGCTATTTGGAAGGCTGAGGCGGAAAGATCCTCTGAGCCTAACAGGTCAAGACTGTGGTGGCTGTGAGCGTGCCACTGCACTCCAGCCTAGTGCTAGAATGAGACTCCTACTCAAAAACAACAAAAAAAGGTATTTTTAAATTTTAATGAGATATTCTAATGTATATGCTCTAAATTTATTCTGATGAATCACTGAATCATAAGACCAGAAGAAAAAAACACAATATCTATGAGAATAATATCATTTTAAGTGTAATTTGATGAGAAAAGAAAAACAGAAAAGTCAATACACCTTTTGCTTTTTTAGTCATTAAAAAGTAAAAGTCATAAAAATCTTTGGATTTTAAATTTTCAATACTCCCCTATCAGTGATTATATACATTTTAAAATGGTGAACTTCACTTACCATAATTTTAAATTATGTGCTATGTGACACATCATGCTATGCAGGGTTTTTGTGTTTAATATCTTGTTTCACTAGGTGGACTTCATTTTTTTTCTACCTAGAGACTGGCATATAGAAAAGCATGATTATTGACTCTGCTTTTTAAAACTATATAAAGTCTCCAAAAATTTAGGACTCATGACATGCATTATTTGTGGCTTAAAATTTTTTTTCTGCAGTCTTTTGTATCAAAACCTGTATATGTTTAAAATTAAGAAAAAATTTAATTGTCACTTGGTAGCAATTAGCAAAATCCTAAGTTGAATTTTAAAAGTTGCTTCCTGATAGATTTGTTATTGCATTTTATTCTTGGCTGTACAATTTTTTTATAGGCTGTGGTTGTTTCATATATGCTAGTTAAAATTTGGCTTATCAAAAAATCAAATGCCAATTTTATGCAAAATAAAGTAATCTAAATCTTCATGACTGTAAAATTCAGTTCCATTTTAAAAATGCATAAAACCCCAAATGTCTTCCTTTAGCCTAATTTGTTGATTTGGTGGTTTGGCAGCTTGAGGGAAACCAAATGTATTCATTTTCTATTGCTGCATAATAAAGTACCACAAATTTATTGGCTAATAAACAAATTATTTTACATTGAGTTTCCATATATGTGTAAGCTCCAGAATATGTTATTTTTGCCATACACTATCAATTATCTTTAAAGAGATTAAAAATTAAAAGAAAATTATTATGTTTATTTATATTCTTCACAGTGTTTTAAGTTCTTTTATATAGATTTTGGTTTCCACCTTGGCATTCTTTTCTTTCTACTTACAGAAATTCCTTTAAGATTTTTTGTAATGCAGGTGTACTGACAGTAACACCTGCACTTTTATTTTGTGTTTATTTCTGGGAGATATTTATACTGGGTATATAATTTTAGTTTCAGTGTTTTCTTTCAGCACTTAAAAAATGTAATTCCATTTCCTTCTGATTTGCATAACTCTTGATGAGATGTTAGTGTTATTCTTATCTTTGTTCCTATGTATATAATATACCCCCTGTTTTTCCTGGCTGCTTTTAAGATTTCCTCTTTATTAAGGGTTTTCAGCAACTTGATCACAACATGTCTTGTGTGTTTATTTTTATAATTATTCTTCCTGGACTTTGTTGAACTAGGCTTTTGATTTTTATTAAATTCAGAAATGTTTTGGGGATTGCAAAAAAATACATATATTTTTTATCCTTTTCTTTCTTCTCTCCCTTTAGGACTTCAGTTACACAAATGCAAGATAATTTAATATTGCTGTACATGTTATCATGGCTCTGTTCATTTTTAGAGCCTTTTCTTCCTCTGTTCTTTGTTTGCGATAATCTGTATTGCTATGTGTTCAGTTTCACTGATAATTTTTTTCTATAATGTCTTATCTGCTGATAACCCCATTCCACAAAATTTTCATTTAATTTTTTTCTATAATGTCTTATCTGCTGATAACCCCATTCCACAAAATTTCCATATGAAAATTTTTTTAAAATATAGGTATTAAATTGGTTATCTTTAACATGTTCTCTTTCTCTTCTCATTATGTTCAAGTTTCCTGTAAGTCTTTAATCTTATTGAACCTATTTTAATAATTATTTTAAGGCATTTTTTTGTTAATTTTGTTATCTTTCTTAGTTCTGGATCTGTTTTTATTGATTGATATTTTTCCTGGTCCTTGGTAACACTTTTCTACCTTTGTTTTTCTTTACTTGTCTCTAATTTTTTAAAAAATTATGTTATATTAACATTTACATTACTCAGCCAATTTGTTCATGATTTTTATTTTAAATAGTGTTTTCCCTTTTTTGTAGGTAGTTAAGTTACTTGCTTATGAGTCTGATCATTTCAAGGCTCACTTCATTTCAAGGATAATCAAGGGCAGCATTTACTCTAGAGTTAAGTTAGACTCACTACCGAGGCATGAGCTTCTTGGAGTCTCTACAGAATGCTCTGTGTTTTGAACAAGGTCTCTTCATTCTGGGAATTGAGCAGCTTATAGCTTCACTGAAACTGATCTTTTCCAACTAGTTATGTTTTACTTGGCCACTTGGAATTTCACCCAATGTACACAGATTCTTATTCAAAACCTCACAGATATGTATTCTTATGCCAGTTACTGTAGCTTTTTTCTCTGCAAATCTCCCTCTTTATCTGTATTCTGTCCCACAAAATCCAGCCACCCCAGCCCCAATCTGTTTCTCACCTTTATTTGGTCAATTATGTTCTTTTTGGGTACCCACCTACTACCATACCTTGCTCTGGACTTAGCATATAAGATGAAATATAGGCAGTTTTAGGGATCAGCTGATTTTCCCCCTTCTTTTAATAATCACGGGCCTGTCCTGCCTTTTGTTCAATATTTGAAATAGCTTTATGTATTTTACCCATTTTTCTAGTAGTGCACATGATTGGGAGGGCAATCCTGTAGTAGTTCAGCATAGTTATTTTTTTTCCTACTTAAATTCATTTTAATGAATGCATTTGCTCTAAATCTGAATATTGAATCTAGGTACCATTAGAAGCAAGTTTTATATGATTGTGTATTTTATTTTCAGGGATTTCAAAGTATTCATTATATAAAGAGTCAAAGATTATTTAATCAAAGTTATACCAGTATTAAAAAACTCATTTTTCACAAGATACCCTTAACATCATTTAATTCTCTCTGTGTGTGTGCATGTACATGAGTCTGCTAATTGGTTATTTCATTCATTACATTGACAATATGTACGGCTTCTTTTAAAAATGAAATGACCATCGAAAGTAGACTAGAAAAAGAAAATGTGGTACTTATACATGGTAGAGTATTACGCAGCAATAAAAAAGAATGAAATCATTTGCAGTAAATTGGATGGAGTTGGAGACCACCATACTAAGTTATCTATCACAGAAACAAAGAACTGAATACCGTATGTCTCACTCACAGGTGGGCCCTGAAAAGCAGTCACATTAGCATAAGGGAGGGATTGGCAGTTGGCCAGCACTACTAGGGGAGGTAGAGAGGGAGGAGGGTGAGGGACACATGACAACAAAAAAAGGTACCTGGTTCACTACTGGGGGAGTGAGGGCCAGAGGATTATGTAGTTAATTCTTACTTGTACCCCACATCTCTATAATAAAATACAATTTAAAAAATACAAAAATAAATCGGGGCCTAAAAATGAACAAATGCAATTGTAATTGTTCTTATTGTAATGCACATTGAAATATGAGAGTTACTCATGGTTATATGTAAATCAGAGGTACTATTTAATGTTAATGGTTACATAGATCTGCACATTTTTTTGCTGTCAGGTGATATCCATATTGAATCATAAATTTTTTATAGATGCCTTGCCTGCCTGTCTTCCTTCCTTCCTTCCTTCCTTCCTTCCTTCCTTCCTTCCTTCCTTCCTTCCTTCCTTCCTTCCTTCCTTCTTTCCTCTCCCCTCCCTTCTCCTCCTCTCCCCTCCCCTCCCCTCCTCTCCCCTCCCTTCCCCTCCCTTCTTCCCCCCCCCTTCTTGCACAAGCAAGGAGTAGTTTATTTAGCAAAAGTGAGTGGTGACCGTACCGGAGAGAGGAGCGGGCCAAGCTGAGAATAGCTCAAGAATCCAGCACATTGCTTTTCAGGTAGATGTGTTATCTCCAAGAGATTTAAGGGAAGGACTTTAGTTTTCTGTAATAGAATGACTTCTACAACTTTAAATAAATGCTTTAACTATATACAGCACCAGCTTGTGTAACCAACTCACAAAAAAGCTGTTTAAGTATTAGTTTGGAACACAAATTAATTATACAATTTCCTTGTAAAAATACTAGGGGATACAGTAAAAAATATTTCTACATAAAAGCAATCGAACTGACAGGAGGCTGTCAGCACTTAGAAACATTTCTTCTCAGTTATAAATGGCACATCTTTTAATGCCATTTTTATCCTAGCTTTGCATCGCTATATCATTGAGACAAAAAGTGCTGATGCAGGTGTTTCAGTACGAGCCTGCAAAGGTATTGAAGGTGAATGTGGTTTTAGTTAGACATCCTGCTTCCTCTATGTCTGTGCACTGTGTTTTATTAGACTGTTTAAAATACATTGTTGTCAAATATTATAGGCTTTCTGATCATTTAAATGACTTATTTCTTTAAAAATATTAACTGCATACAAAGGTGGTTCATTTATCAGCTTTCTTATCTAGGGCTATCTCTAAATTTGAGAGTGTTTTACTGGGTGATACACAAGAAGTTAGCATCTCCAAGTTTTTCATTCATATTGGTTTACTGCCATGTGAAATTTATTACTGAACTTTCATATGAAAAAGATAAAGCATACTGTTGCCTCATTTTGTCCCATTGTGCATTTCAGTTGTAGGAACAATGATATGCCTGCAGTTTTGTGACATGATTTCCTAGAAAAATCTTTATTATAATGTGTGACTCAGAATGTGTGTATGTTTATGCTTGACTCTTGCAGAATAAAGTTCAATTTACATGTACTGTGGCGATATTTCTGAGTCTGTATGAACATGCTGATGCAGAAGATTAGATCAATGGGTATTCTTTGTGTTCATTTATAGTAATTAAGTCTCTCAGTGAATATGAACCACTTACTGACCAAATTGTCTTGCAATAACCGTCATATTTTTTACTGGTTTCAGTGGCAAGTAGAGATAATCAGAAGTGTTGCAAGTTGGTCATTTATTGGACAATTTTAAACATGCTACTTATGGGGAACTTAACATCTTTATACACATATGATGCTATCTTCCAGTTTTGCTGGTAATAGAGATAAATACTGTTACTGAGTGCTTTAAGGCAGAATGATTTATTTTTATAAGTTAATTAATGTATTTAGTCTAGGCTTTGAGCATATTATTTAATTTTCCTGTGCCTCAGTTATCACATCTCTGAATGAGGATAAAATAGTTCCTGCTTCATAGGATTGTGTATAGATTACATGAGTTAATACATATAAAACACTTAGAACAATTTTTTTTACCTCAAGCAAACTCTCAATGAGTAGTAGTGATCATCCTCTTCATTACTTTAGTTAATTCAAGAAACACTTAGCCAGTGATTTTTTTCTTCTTGTGTACATCTTTATTGATATAATTTGCAATTCATAAAATTCACACATGCTAAATATAGAAACCAAAGATATATAGTGAATTTACAAAGTTGTGTAGACATCACGGTAATCCAATTTTAGCATACCATTCCAAGAGTATTCCTCATGGCTACTTGCAGTCACTTTCCTTTCTTACCCTCAGCCCCAGGCAATCACAAATCTACCTTCTGTTTCTATAACTTGTCCTTTTCTGTACATTTCATTTAAATAGAAGCATACAGTAATAAGTGGTCTTTTGTGTTGACTCCTTTCACTGAGCGTAATGTTTCTGAAGTTCATCCATGTTGTAGTATGTGCCATTATTTAATTACTTTTTATGGCTAAATATTATTCCTTATTTGGATGAACCTTATCTACCATTTGCTAGATTTTTGTGTTGTGTTGTTTTTAGGTATTATGAATAATATCACTATGAACATGCCTTTATAGTCTTTCTGTAGACATATGTTTTAATTTCTAGGTGTGGAATGTTTAGATTTCTAGGTGTGGAATTGCTGAGCTGTGTGATAAATTTATGTTTCACTTGTGAAGAAATTGCCAAACTGTTTTTCAGGGCAGCTGTATATATCATATTACATTTTGACCAGCAGTGTATGAGGGTTCCATTTTTCCCACATCCTCACCAACATTTGTTATTTTCTGTCTTTTTGATTCTAGCTGTTCTAGTGTATGTGAAATAGTATCCTACATTGGTTTTAATTTGCATTTTCTAAGGCATATATTATTCATGTTCCTTACTTAAGATTATACTCTCACTCTGGAGTACCCTGAATCTCATAATGCATCAGCCCCCTTGCCTCAATTGGATACTTCTCAAGTGCTTCCACTCCAGAGGTTCTTGTGGCCAATGCCTATGTTACAACTGCATTGCTCCCTCCTCTGCCTTCATTCCCTCCTATGTGTTGTTCCTGAGAGCACTCCCCAAAATGCTTGCAAATCTCAGTCTTAGAGCCTCCTTCTGAGGGAATCCAACAATAGTAGGGGTATAGAGTTGTCAGGACTCACCAATTTAGAAAGAATGATTAAGGAAGGCCTCTAGCTTGAGGTAGCTTTTAAGCAGAGACCTGAATGAAACGAGGAAGACAGCTAGATAGCTGGGTGACAGTTTTTCCAGACAGAACAGCAAGTATAAAGATTCAAGGCATGATGGCAAATAGGCTCATGTATGAAGAGACCAAATTCAGTAAGAGGCAGAAGGGTAGGCTATTATAAGGGGCCACATCCTACATGGCCTTTGAAGTATTTTCAGCAGTGGGATTCTTGATCACTGTAGATGCTCTGTAAAAGTAGAATGTAAAGGGCTCAGAGCAGAACTAGGAAGCCAATAATGAGGCTACTGCAATAGTCCAGGTGAAAAATGGTTGTGGCTTGAATTAGGGTAGTAGCATTGGAATAGATGAAAAGTGACCAGATTCTGGATATATTTTGAGGATATAATTGATGTTGGGACATGGAGTATGAGAGAAACAAAGGAATCAGGAAAGATCTTGAAGTTTTTGGCCTAAGCAATTGAATGAATAGAAATTGTGTATTGAGATACAAAAGGCATAGGAGCAGGTAGAAAACCAAATTTTCCCTTTTATACATTTTAATTTGTATGCCTATTAGACATCCAATAATAGATGTGGCATGAGAAGTTGAAAGGCAAGTCTGTGTCAGCACTGAAGATAGAACTTGGGAAGTTGTCAGGATATAAATTATATCTAAAGATATGCATCTGAGTGAGATCACCTATAATAGAGGTTGGCAGACTTTTTCTGTAAAGGGTCAGATACACTATATGGTCTTTGTTGCAATTATTTTGCTTTGGTCTTGCATTGTGAAGGGAGCTGTAGACAATAATTAAACAAATGGGTATGGCTGTGTTTCAGTAAAACTTTATTTATAAAAATTTATAGGGAGTAAGCTGGATAGGTGATGCTCTAATCTGCTATTGTCTTAGACATACTGTTTCTCTGATATTATACATCAATAGTCTTTCTCTAGAAATCATGGTATATTATTATATAAAATGCTCATAACTTGTTAAACATTTGAATGTGAAGTTCTAAATGACAATATTAGTGCATTGTTCAAAATATGCTTTTTTGGGGTATAATATAATGTGTGAGATCACTTAAGATGTTGTTGGAGTTTTCTTTTCCTGAATTTTAGCTGGTGTTTATGTTCAGGGAACGTCTATACTCAGGAACAGTAAAAGCAGAGGAAAAGAGTTTAGAGATAAACGATAAATTCTTAAAATTAGAGCATTTCCATTCCTTGAGACCTTTGAACTCTTTGTAAAAGAATACCATTACACATTTTCTATTAAGTAACTAAAAATGAGCTATGTAAGAAATTCACTAAACTGTAGTTAGTAACAGGAATTTCACAGACTTGTTATGTCTTAGCTCAGAAAGATGACTGATTAGATATTACCAGAAATCTTGGTTAAATTGATATCGTATATAATTTGTAGAATTGTAGTTCTGGCAATCAACACCTGGCATAATTTTTATTTTTCTGGCATAACTATAAGCAACAGATGCAAGATAAATTAGAAATTAGGGAACTACTTTACATATAATTTTGGTTGCATTTTGGAGTTCAGACACTAGAAGTGGTTCTGAAATTTTTTTATTGCCTACCTGATAGATGTTATGTATCAAGAACTCACATTACTGTAGGTCACTGAATTAATTGAAGAAATACCGATTGATATCATTTCTTTGGGGAATTGTGGACCACTGCTTGATATTATTGTCTTTGTCAAGTGTGAAAATTTAGAATAAATTTTATTTTTAGTATGTAGGAACCTTAAGAATGAAGTGATATCCTCTTCAAATTTAAATTTTTTCAAATGAATTTAAAAAGTGCAGTTTATAACTTTCTATCTCTTTTCATTGTATAGTTGTTTGAGTTTTCTATGAGCTATAATATATAGTTGCTTATTCCTAAATGGTAAAACAGAGTTCCAAGAAGCGTTTAAGACTATTTAGAGTTGTGCTCAAAAGTCATTTGTGCTTTGTGTTACTCATAATTGGTATTCCTTATGTGCCTGTTATATTTGAATGCATTTATATTCTGTCAAATATAATGTGTTCTAGATGAGATCATTAGGAAATAAAATTTTTCACTATAATTACAGTTGCAGTTGGGCAAACCCTTTTTGCTTAAAGATGCTCAGTAATTCCACTGAACACTCCTAATACTTCAGCTTTTTGTGGCAACCAATTTTAATTGTATCATACTCAATCTAATTCCTTTGTATGCTAGTTATCTCCTCACATAAATTTGTATCCTTTGTACTCCAAAATATTTAAAACAATAGATTGACTAGTATTAATTTGTATGGTCTTTCCCCCCCTCAGCCAGGTAGATAAAGTATTCTGAGCTAGGGCTTTGTTAAATATGATGCATATGTTAGGCTTTCATGATAAAACTCTTTGTGTATTATATTGCCACTGATACTAGTATGTGTTTGGGTTTGTTCCAAGTATGCCTCCTACAATAATACACAGGTTAAAAAAATAAACATAGGTCTTTCAAAAGGCTCAAAGTGGTATGGCTAATTTTCTCCAAATATTATTTTACGTTTAACTATGATGCCAACCCTATACTGAGAAGTCAAGCTACCTTTTAAATCAAAGGATCCCAACTTCAACATTATTACACAGGAAAGGATATTCATTCCTACTCTTTTGCAGCCCTCTGCAGAATTCTTTACAACCTGAAAAACGCTGCATTTTGGAGTTGGCTTTTTGGGGTGGGGGGAAGGATCTCATGTTTCTTTTCTTTTCTTTTTTTTTTTTTTTTGAGTCAGAGTTTCACTCTATGGCCCAAGCTGGAGTGTAGTGGCGGACTCACAGCCACTGCAGCATCTACGTGCTGGGCTCAGGCTGTTCTTCCACCTCAGCCTTCCAAGTAGTTGGAACTTGATTTATTATGAGACGAGGTCTTGTCAAATTGCCCAGGCTGGTGTTGAACTCCTGAGCTCAGGCAATCCGCTCACCTGCACTTCTCAAAGTGCTAGGATTATAGGCGTGAGACACTGTGCCCGGCCCCATGTTTCTTGATGTGTAAAATAAATAGTTGTATTAGATAATTTTGTTGACCATGTTTAAACAACACTTTTAAATGCTTGCTGTTCACCAGTACTAACTATTCGCTAAATGTCCCAGAAAGTACAAAATAAATAAGAGACAAATCATCTGGCTTTAAGAATTTTAACCTAGTTAGTATGAAAACAGCTGATAGTAATTTAAAACAGCATACTATTAACTGCCAGAATGAGCATTATATACAATAAGAAATAGAGTAGTGTGGATTTGGATGACCTGAGAGAACTTTCTGGAAGGAATGGTGCTAAAGTTGAACTGGAACAGTTTTGGGTAGGATAGAGAGAATTTGCTGTGTGAAGATGGTCATAGAAAGAACAGATGTAAATAGACATGAGTAAACATGATGTATTTGTTGAACTGTGAGAGCATTGTGGCTGAAACAGAAAATTCCTATTGGGAAGGTAAATAGGAAATAGGTTTAATACATTCGAAATATAGATATGGAGTGTCTTAAACAACACCTTGAGGAGTTTCAATTTGATGTTATAGTAAATGGAAGCTTTTAGGGTTTTTGAGCAAGTAAAGTGATATAAGCTACATCTTAAGGAAAAGAGTGAATCCATTTTATTATGTGAATAATCTATAGATATGAATAAGGAAACTTCATATCAGGAACCAGGAATACCAGCTGAGGTGATACTTAGAAAGTAGTTTCAGAATAGAAGGCTTTGCTTAGTTTTATTTTGAGTACATAGGATTTGTTCAGAGTGAATGAATGAAGAATTGGTTTCTTTATTATTATTTTTGTGTTTTTTCTTGGGATGGAATTGCACTATGTTGCCCAGGCTTGAGTGCAGTGGCCATTCACAGGTACAACTGTTGTGCACTACAGTCTTGAATTCCTGGGCTCAAGTGATCCTTCCACCTCAGTTTCCTGAGTAGATGCGACTATACGTGCTGCCACTCCTGGCTCCTATTTCTTTTTTTTTTTTTAATCATGAATTTAGAACATGAGAAATAGTCTCCCAGAAAACATTTTTCCTGGATTTAATTCCCCAACCTAGCATTTAGCACTGGATTTGGAATATTGGAGACTCTAAATAAATGGTGGTTTCATAATGAACCTATAGTCTTGCTAATTCTGTTGCTTAATAGCATCCCAAGTTACTCCTTCCACCTGACATTGCATATAGCTGTCTAGTCCATGGTTTAGCAATTGAATTGATAAGTATGACCATGACTTGCTTAATGTTTTTCTCATTCAGTCTTCATGGATATTTGAAGAGCCTTTCAAACAGCAAGGAGTGGTCCACTACCAGTCAGAGCCCATATTTCCAGAGTGATACAGGAAGCATACTCTACAGTGTATCTTTGGAAAGGACATGGTGGGATAATGCTTCTCTTATTAATTGCTCAAAGAAGTACAGTGAAATTTGGAACGGTATTAGAACTACAATTTTAATCCTACTTATCTGTGTATCATTTTAATGCTAAAATTCTTTTACGTGACTACTGGATTTACTTTTCTTTAACAAACCGTTATATTCTACTTTATGCTATTGCTAGTTAAGCACAGATCTATCTTAGCAGAATGTATATCTCTTGAAAGCAGAATGTATATCTCTTGAAGGCAGAAACTTGATTTTAATTACCTTTGCTTACCATAACCCTTAGCATAGGTTGGCAATCAGAAAATATTTGAGTTAAAATACTACCCTTAATATTTACATAGAAATATTCACTAGCAAACTGGAATTATATTTTGTTTTACAGACTTCATTTTAACTCATAACTTAGTGGATTACATTTAGAACAACAGGCTGAATTTTTAAGGTATCTCAAAAAGATAAACAATCTCATCACATGTTATCAAATCCTTAAAAAATAAGAGCAAATCTGTTCAAATTGAAGTTATTCCAAAAACTTATGGAAATATTAAAAAAGTGTAGACTAGTGAAAGGAAATGGGAAAACAAAAAGGAAAACAAAATAAACCTTGCCTCATCAGAATATATTTAAAAAAGGATTATCGGTATAATTCTTTTTTGGGATGTGATTGAAAAATCATGTCATTTCTGTTGATCATTGTGGAAACAAGAAGTTGTAAAATTATAGAGTAATACTAATAATCTTTACGACACAGGCATTTTGTTTTACAATAGAAATGTAGTCATATCTAATGTCATATACCTTTCCAAAGATGAGTCCATGGGGTAAGCAAAATCGACGGAGAGCTCCTCCTGTGTGCCCACCCATCTCACATTTAGCCATGTAGTATATCTGAATGCAGATTTGGTACGGGGAGGGTACATTAGGAGACGTTGTTCTGACTACAGATATGGATGGCTGGTCACAAAGAAAACTTCTAAGGTGAACTAGGTGAACATTTTAAATGAATGGTGGGGTAGGATGGAGAAGGTCAGGAAAGTCTGGAAGGTTCAAACTGATGGGGCAGAGAAATATCACCAAGTAGGAGGTTCAGTGGCAGGGTGTGTAAGTTTGGATTCTGAGAATAAAATCTATGTCATCATAGAATTTTGAGTTTGAACAGACTTAAGAAATCATCTTGCTAAGAAATTACCCATTTCTGAATTGGATAGCATGGCCTGAAAAGGTTGAATGACTTGTTCACTGTTGCAATCATTAGTAATTGGCAGACTTGAAACAGATTAGAAGTCTTATAAGCTTTCACTCATTCATTCATTTAATAAATATTTGCAAACTGCTTACCGTGAGCTATGTGATAGGGATGAAATTACATCTGAGATGCGGTTCTTACTTCTGAGATTCTTATGATCTAGTGGGAAGACCAGTTGGTAAGTCAGAAATATGAGGTGAACAAGGGCTATGATAAGGTATGTTCAGATAAGGTATGGAAAGCACACAGGAGAGGTATCATACCTGTCTAGAGAGTGGGGCTGAGGACCCTGAAAAGTCTCTGAGGGAAAATCTTTTTCAGTTACTAAAATAATTGAGTTCACTTTTTAAAGTAATACATTAGAGAGATATTTGATGTGTTCCACATTGAGCCAAAACATTAAATTACTTTTTATAATGTAAGATATTCTGTTAATTCTCTTATTTTATAGTGCAGCAGTGCGAGAAGCAAGGAATGAAGGAGAACCTTGATTCTGTGTTCTGGAAAGAAATCAAAAGATTGAATATGCTAGTACATGTTTAAGAGAGAGGATATAAGTCGGGCTTGTGGCTCAGCCTGTAATCCCATGCTTTGGGAGGCCGAGGTGAATGAATTGCCTGAGCCCGTGGGTTAGAGACCCGCCTGGGCAACTTGGCGAGACCTCATCTCTACAATTAACAAACAAACAAACAAACAAACAAAAACACACACAAAAAAAGTAGCCGGGCGTGGTAGCGCGCGCCTGTAGTTCCAGCTACTCTGAAGGCTGAAGCGGAAGGATCGCCGGAGCCCAGCAGGTCGAGGCTGCCAGGAGCGGCCACTGCACTCCAGTCTGGGCGACAGAGTGAGACTCCAACTCAAAAAAAGAAAAAAAAAAAGAGATAGGATATGTTAACACATATTAAACAAAAACAACTTAGGTTTTGTTAGGTGTGAAAAGACTGTTAATAATATATTTAATCTAAAAAAAATTATGGTTTAAGCTTGATATATTAGAATAATTTTGTCTGAAAAAAACATGATTAGCTCCCTACTAATTGCAAAACGCATTTCAGATGGGTTAAAATATAGAAACAATACTAAAATAGAAACCATAAATTATTTAGTAAAAGTAAAAACGAGTCACTTGATAGTAGGGTGAGGAAGGCCTTCCTTGATATAAAACCAAAGGGAGATATAATGTAGCAAAAGTTTCACAAATTTGATTATTTAAAATGAAAATCTTTTATATGTCAAACAATCTTGAGATAATATTTAAAAACAAATGAGAATAGAATTTTTTTGTACCACCTAACATCACTCATGTATAAAGAACAGCCACAAAATAGTAATAAAAAGCAAATGACTTCAAAGGACAATAGGCAAAGGTCATGAACAGATAGTTCAGAAAAGGAAAAAAGCAAATGGAAAATGAATTTATTAAAGTGATTAACCCTACTTGTAAATGAAATAATATAAAATTAAATAAACGAGACATGCATTTTTATTCATCATACCAGCAAGACTCAATGTTGATGATATTTCTGGCACACCTGTATTCTCATGTATTATTGGAGACAGGACAGTTTGGTGGCGGACATCAAAAGCTTTTAAAACATTTATATTTTTTTACTTGGTATTTTCAACTTTTAGAAATTTTTCCTAAGAAATAAATCAGAGACCAGAGCAAAGATAAAGGATGGTCACTACTGCATTATTATGGTAGTAAATGTCAAACAATGGGTCAGCTAAATAAACTATGATATATACAAATGATGGACTATTTGTGCAGCCATTCAAAATTATGTTTTTGAAGACTAAGGATATTGAAAATGCTCCTGTTATATTGTCAAACATAAAAAATCCAGTTACAAAATGATGTGTACTGTAATTCTAGTATTTGAAAAATATAGTATATATGTATAGATAGAAGAAAGGACTATAGTAATCTCTGTATAGTTATTGTAAATATGTTTATTATAGGTGATTGTATTTCTTTATATTTTAAAGATTTTTTTTTAAAACTTTATTCACTTTATGTGAAAAAATTAAAAATTGCAGACTAGCAGTTTACATAGAGTTATAATAATATTATATTTATACATATAGTTTGCCAACTATGTTTCTCTATTCTTAAGACACTATGATTCATAAAAATTCAGTAATTTTCTTTTCTTTTTTTAGTTTTTAATTTTAAATACGTGGGGTACAATTCAGGGTTAGGTATACAAATGTTCATTATGCAGTTACCCTTGTTGTATTTGTAAATTTGTTGATTAGCGCTTTGAGGTTCCAGATTGAGTCAATGCCTAAAAGTTTTTCTTGAGAATATTATAAAATAGTACAGAGTTGTGTATTTTTAGTACAGCAGAGATTGAATTATACTGTGCTTTCAATTAGCTTACTTAAAGAGGAGAAAAGCAAAAATCATTAATTGCACAATTAAAAAAGGATTTCATATATTAATCAAAAAGCTGTATGTTTGTCTTATTTTCTCAACTTTAGATATATTATTGTTTACCATAACTTTTATTAAAATGTAGATATACTAGTACATTCAGTTACAAGGAACAAAATAATCCTGCTCAAATGACTGTATGATATAAAGTAAAACTAAGTACAAGTAGTAATGTGTGGTTAGGCAAATAGGAGTGGGCTAAAATGTTTAATTGACTACTTTGTAATTTAAGTAGAAATACATTTCAGGTTGCTGTTTATGTAGGAAAAAACTGCAGAGAGTAGAAAAGTAATGTGGAAGAAAAATAGAAAATATTACTTGATATTTTTGCTTAAAAAAAAGATGGTTGATTATTTTTGAAAACTTCTAACCTTGGAATTGTCCTGCAGTCTGTTATCCAATGGAGATTCCTAGTTTTTTGATCCCAATTTGTTTAGGATGTGTTGTTCTTTGCATATTCTAGCAAGAATTCTTAGCACAACCTTTTTACTGTTTCCCATATGGGGAGAAGTGTGGAAACTAATGAAAAGTGTAGAAAATTGGGACAAAAAAAAATACAAAAAAAAAAGGCTCTCAGAGAAGAAGTAGAATAAAGACAACACATCAGAACCCTAACTTGATTTATCTTTATTTTGGAAACTTCTGTTATTTATTTGGAAACATGATGATGATAATGATGTTAATGATGGCAGCAGTTGAAATTTATTGAGTACTCACTGTATAGCAATTTGATGCTAAATACTTTACATGGATTATCTCTGAGGTCAGCCAGAAAACTGTTGAGAGACAAACTTACTATACTTTGTCTAATCTAAGATGCATCTTTATTTTATGTACCATTAGGAAACAAAAATACTGTCAATTAAACTATGATATTATTGACTGTAAGATATATCCTGATTTCAGAGATGACATGTTATGTTGAAAATTGTATCCTGATCAGTGAAATGCGTTGATTGGTGGTGGATGTGAGAGTTGACTAGCTGACTTATCAACAACTGTTTTCTATCTTGAAGGTCAGTTTTTTAAAAGGTTATCATCAATGAAACGAGAAAAATTTGAAAATGTGAGAACATGGTAATAAAAAGTAATGTTCTAATCCTGCATCTCTTGGCTATCTTTGAGTCTTTGTGGATAATCCATATGCGTATAAATCCATTTATATAGGCAGAGAATGAAAAAGGAAACTGCATTTCTTCAGGTAGGAGTAGCTTTTTATGTAGACAGAAGCTAAGTTTTAATTTCTGTTTGTTTTATACACTAGTTTGGAAAGTTGTACTATTGGGAGTGGGGAAATGGTGATTGGAAGGATTTTAAAAGTAAAACAGAAAATGAACATTGAGAAATAGATGTGTTGTTCTTTGGGGAATGTTCCTTCTAGAGACACTGAGCCTGTAAACCATTTCCTCCTACGTAATGTCAGGAGCAAGATTAAATAGCTCTTCCTAGCATGCAGAGTCTACAGACTAAAGATACTCCCTTAGCACTGCAGACAATAGAGTAAGTCTAATTGAAAATATGTAGTGTTCTTTATTCTGCCTATTAATGGTGCAAACTTGAGGAAGGAAGAGAGGAAGAAACAAGTTTTTCCTAAGAGGTCGTGGGAGGAGAGCAGTTTCAGGGCCAGAGCACAAGTAACTAGCTGTAACTCGTAAGCTAGTAAAAAGTGGAAAAGTGGAAAAAAAGAGATTAAAGTAATGTGGTATTGTAGAAAGACGTTTGATTTTTTTTTTCTCCAGTTCCTGGCAGAAAGCTTCTAAAACCTCCGGAAATTTCTGAGTCCCTAGGGTGATGGGGAGCAACTTTTGTTCTAGTGAGGCTGCTTTTGGTGAGCCCTTTAAAAGCTTAAGGGTAGGGGCTTGTTACCAGGCAGACTAAGCCTCTATCAACAGGTCAGAACTTTCAACCCTCCCCAACAACTTCTGGGGAGGGAGAAGGAGATGGATGATCAATTATTTAATCAATTAAGCTTATGTAATGGAACCTCCATAGAAATCCCTCAGTGACTGGGTTGAGAGAGTTTCACAGCTGGCAAACACATCCACATGCCAGGAGAGTGGCACCCCCCCACACACAGGACAAAAGCTCCTGTGCTCAGCGCCCTTCTGGACTTCTCCTTGCCCTATATACCTCTTCATCTGGCTCTTCATTTCTGTTCTTTTTAATAAACCAGTAATAGTAAAGTGTTTTGGAATTTTGTGAGCCATGCTAGAAAATCATTGAATCTGAAGTAAGGAGAGGACCTTCCCACTTCAGATTTCATAGCCAAATTGACAGATGTGTGGGCAATCTAGGGACCTTGTCTTGTGCCCTTAAACCTGAGATGTCTGATGCCAACTCCAGGTTGTTATTTTCAGAATTGAGTTGAATTATAGGACTTCTAGTTGTTGTCAGAATTGGTTGGTGTTAGAGGGGAAAACATGTCTCATTTGGCGTCAGAAGTGGTGTGAGTAAAAGTAGCCCAAGCATAATTAGGAGAGGCATTGAGTTAAAGGCCCAGAGAACTGGAGGGAGGTAAGAATGCAATAGTTGATGTAATAGGTGTTTGGTAGTAACTAAGAAAGTCAAAACAATAGATTAAAAAGTAGTCAGATCAGATGCTTTAGAATCTAAATCTACCAATGCTGGACCCTTGGCAGGAAATTCTTTTAATGGTAGCTTCTGTATATTTCCTGTGAACAGAGGCATTGATCATTAATATATGACTAGATTAGGAAAAAAAGACTTGACTGGGCCAGGTGACCTTTTTTCTTGGCTAGACAATATATCTACTGGGAGTGTGCTTAAAGGATTGGAAATGTGAATAACTGCTCGTGTGATTTTGGGGCTAAGAATAAATTCTTGTTTGAGGCCCTCCTTGAGTGGTGATAGTTAAAGAGAAAATATGGTTTGCAGATTATGTTATGCTGGATACAAGTACACTCATGCCGATAATGAAGAATCCGTATATGCAAGGCAAGGAGAGAACAGGGAAGCAAGCAGAGAAAGGAAAACTTCTGAGCTTTAGCTGCCAACCAGAGAGAAATAGTCTGAGACTGAAGAAGTACGTAGTTCAGGTCAAGGACAAGGGACGATGCTCAGGGTAATCCTTAAGAAAAGAGGCAGAAATCCTACCTGAAGAGTGGAGGCAAAGCAAAGAGGGGTGTGGTTGTATTGCTGTACATTAAAGAATCCTTTCCAAGCTTTCTTGAACTCATACTCCTGACTTACTTATTGTTTTTCTATTTGCCATTTTTGTTGTTGTAGGGATGAAAATTTTTACTAAATCTGCAATTTGCAGGTTAGTTTAGTACAAAATGTAATTTAAGACATTTACAAAGCAATCTGAGCATAGAATCCTTTTAAGTTCGAATTATTTTTTCCCCTAATTGTCCATGGTCTAGCCTTGCCCATATCCAATTTGTTTATAGTTTTAGTAATTTATCTTTATCAAATAGTTGCAAAGGATTATATTTATTTTTCTTAGATGCTATAATCCTTCCCCTTTTTGCACTCATATTTCATCAGTTTGTGAATAATTCAGTTAAAGTATACCATCACAGTAGCAAGAAAAACATGGTAATAAGTGTGGGAACAGAATAGCAACTCTTGGTGAGTGTGCAGCTCAGGGGATGGGGAGAAGAGTAGGCGCAGAGTACAGAGTGGTCTGCACAGGGTGCTGCATGCCCCAGAGGGTGGGGAGTGCCTCCAGGAACTTGGCGTCCACACGAGATCTACTGATGCTTGCCGTCTCTCCAGGTCCTCTGTTCCTGTGCTTCCTAGAGATTCTTTAGTCCCTTGAAAATCTTTCATTTGCGTATGGCTACTAAGTCATGTTTGTAATTATTACTAAAATTGAAAATAGCAGGATATATTAGTAATTGGACCTGATATTATAGTAGATAATAGACCCAAATAAAATTTGTAAGAATTCTCAAATTTATAAGGTAAGGTTTTTTTTATGTTAGTTGAATATATTTTGGTAGTAAAGTAGAGAATGATATTGCAGGTTGATTATGGAGATCTCTTAAATTTATCCTGTAATTAGTGTGTTACACTTCATAGTTATATGTGTATGTCTGCATTTGTTTGTGCTCTCATTGTTTTAAAATGTGATACTAAAAGTACACATGTAGAAATTAAAATTTAGCCCCAATGTGGTTCCATAATCTCCTCTTGGTTTTGTTCGGTTGCTAAGTCAGAGATTCACATTTACTAGATTATTATCTATTGCCATGGAAATAGTTTTGTTATATTTCAATTTCACTACAGGCATAGCAGCAGGAGCTAATGGACCATAAGAGGGAAATGTGTTGTTTAAACAATGATTATCGTTTATATTTGGCTAACATAAAAAGGGGAAAGTACAGTTCTTTTGTTACACAGCATGAAAAGGTAAATGGATGAGAATTAGAGACAGAATTTACTTGAAAAACATTTACAATTGTCTTGTGAGTTGGAAATAAAGTTATCTACTCAGAAGACAAAATTATAAAATGTAACCATATCAAGCCATATCTTATCAAGTCACAAAGGAGAAATTTGTGGCAGATTGGGTTCCCCAGAAGTAGACATTGGACTTTGGGGTATAAGATGTATGTTTGGGATTATCCCCAGGGAAAGGAAGGGGGAAGATAGAGGATTGAGCAGAGGAGGGAAGCCAACTGCGATGCCAGCCTCATAAAGCCCCAGGCAAGCTGGTGGGGGTTTAGGGAACTGTGTGAACCCCAGAATTGCCCATGTTGCCCCCTGCTCTGTCACAGGATGCAGAATGCACAAAGGCAGGACAGTTCTCTGCAGCTGTGTCGGTGTTGACGTGTACTGACTTGCAGGCTGTCTACTGACTGTGCTCCCTGCATACAGAACTTGTGGGAGTCCTTCCTCGAAGGGGGATTCAGTGAACACATATCTTTGTCTAGATGGATCTTCTTATTTTATGACTATCAGGGATTTTCTGCAATTTTAACCTTATTTATAATTCTCCAGTGGATATCACCCTTTATCAGCCAAGTGTTCTATACAAATTAACAGTTTATACTTTTTAGACATGTTGATGGAAAAACCCTTTTTAACATCCTATTTTAATTGAGTGCTTTGAAAATTATGTAGGTTGTATTTTGCCTCTAGCCACAACCATCCTTTTTTTTCTTATTTTCTCAAAATTCACAGCAGATTGTGGCCCTTCATAGAATGTTAAGGTTTTCCTTAATTTATATGAGCCTTTACGGCCAAACATTTCTTTCTTTTTTAAACTTTTTATTTCACAGTGATTTTGAGCTTATAGAAATATTGCAAGATTAAGACAAAGAACTCACGTATGTTTTTCACTTAGATTCCCATTGTTAATATTTTATTACAATTGTTTTTATCATAATCTCTCTCTTACCTCTCTCTCTCTCCTTCCTCTCCCTTTACATCCACACATTATTATTATTTTGAATATATATATTCAAAACAATCTTGTTCTTTCTTTCCCTTTTTACAGTTGTAGTTTCTTTCTCTAATATTGGAAAGACTTGCTGCCACTATCTTCACTATATTTACTTGTTAGATCAGTTCCTCCTGCATATAAGCAGTCTCACAGCTGTCAGGGTCACTTCCTTGACCATACCACACTATCCCCAACTGGATGGTTGAATATTTGGTTCTGATCTTGCCTTCCCTGCTAATTCCTCAGCCCCAACAAAGGGGAAGAGGCCTGGGTACTTCTTACCTTTCCTAGCCCTCTTAGTGTTTTCCTTTGGATATGAAGTACTATGTGGACTCCAAAAGTGATTTGGTTAATCAGGTAGCATTTGGTATGGGTTATATCATAACAAAGTTTCTAAGTTAAAAATGGGATTCTTGCCGGGCTTGGTGGCTCAGCCTGTAATCCCGCGCCTTTAGGAGGCTGAGGTGAGTGGATTGCCTGAGCCCGCGGGTTCGAGACCCGCCTGGGCAGTGAGACCTCATCTCTACAATAAATCAAAAAATCAGCCGGGCGTGGTAGCGCATGCCTGTAATTCCAGCTATTTGGAAGGCTGAGGTGAAAGGATTGCCGGAGCCCAGCAGGTTGAGGCTGCGGTGGCTGGGAGCGGCCACTACACTCCAGTCTGGGTGACAGAGTGAGACCCCAATTCAAAAAAAAAGGAATTCTTTAGTATTTTAGTTGTTTTAAAAAAAAAAATTCTAGATGTGAATGACAACATTTTAGTATTTAGCCTAACGTTCTATTATGAAAGATAATAATAGCACTTGGATATGTGCTAGCCATTTCTGATATTAAAAATAGTTTTTGAAAAAGAAACTGTATTGTTAAGATAGATTTTCCTTTGGTATTGCTAGATTTATTTTGTGGCAGCTTGATAAGCAATAGCTATTAGGATAAAACAAATTTTTGTTGAGCTTTGCTTATTGGTTTGCAATAATGAGGACAGTTATTGAGTCCAATAATTTTGTGCTTTTATTTTCAAGTAACAAAGTGTTCTTATTTTGTGATGATACCACAGAAAGCTAGTTTAAAAGCTAGTTTTAAAGGATCTGTAGCTTTGAGAGGTTATAATTTAGAATGGCGGCATGGTGGTCAGAGGAAATGAGCCAAAGTTAAAAGCCTTTTCTGTGCCATTGCATCTGTAACCATCCTCAAAGTACTCTGCACTTTATGTCACAAAAAAGCCTCAAATCCTGTGGGTAAATGTTATCTGCAGGAACCTCATCATTTCTGAAAACAGTTCTTTTATTCTTAGGGTGTTTGAACAAGAGATACAAATAATAGTATTTTTTTTTTCCTTCTTGCAGGACAACAGATAGATATAGGGATTCTTCTATTTTGAAGTAAGTGCTATGTGATGTAAAAAGCAAAATCAAATTTAAAATTATTAGATGGAGACAGAAACTTAAGGTATTGTCTTGATTTAATCTCTCTTTTGCCTCTTTTGTGTGACATGGGTATCAATTCTTCTTTTTGTGGTGGCATTTTATGCCTAATTTCATTTTGCAAGGTAAAATATAATTACTTGTCAGCTAATAGTTTATAGCACAGATATTTTTGCCAATAGTTTTAAGAGTAGATCTTGGCTACATATAATGTTGAAGGAACACAAAGAGCACACAGGATATGAACAGAGGAGGTGATGAGCATTAAATAAGATTGCACAGGAAGAGAAGTGAGTGGAGGCTTGTGTCATTCCTTTTCTTTGGCTATGTTTACATTTTCTCATTAGTCTTTTATGATTTTTTTCTGTCTTTGTCTATTGTAACTTTACTTGCTTCTTATCACTTATCATATTCCTTTCTGTCTGCCTGTTTCTTACATACACATTCACTCAAGTACACAATACACTTCAATTCATACTTGAGTTTAAATGACTGACACGCTTAGAAATAGTCTCAAATGAGGGTCACATAGGGCCAATGTCTATGATGGGTGTGTGTTTACGTGTATATATTTGTGTGTACACAGACACACCATTTTCAAATAGGAAACCACTAACACAAGTACTTGACAGTTATTGAGTTCATGTTTGTTAAGAGAATGAATATATGAGTCTTAAAAAAAAGAAATGACATTCAGGACAGGGCACACTGAACATAGGGAAGGATTCTTCTTGGAGAGGTCATTTATTCAGCACAGAATGACTTGTTGTCCAGATGGTTACATCAGGTTGCTTACCAGTCATGTGAAGCAACTGGTAAGTTGAGTCTGCTTGTCCACCCCTCTTTATTGAACCATATCTTACTTCTGATTCATGGGGGACAAGTGAATAATTAATTGAGATGTACAGATACATCACTGGAAAGGATAAATCATACCTTAGATGGAGACAGTGATCTGGGTATGAGACCAGGTATTTGTACTTTTTTCTCCTCTTGATAAAGTCTTATAATTGGAGCTCATTTTCTGACAGCCAAGTAACTCAGTAGAGTGAAATGACTTTTATATGATAGAAACCAAATGAACCACTCAGGACATTTGCCTTTAAAAACAGCAATGAAAAGATCAAACATTCTCTAGTTACAACTTTAACATTTTACTATTTGAAGTGTTGCTGCCAGTCCTGTCGATGAAAATTACCACTTGGCATTTTTTTGGAGTATCTGATGTGTGGTTGAGGACTCACTTGGGCCTGGGGTAGTGCTCTGGGTCCTGTTTAGGATTTTCCTAATGTGCCCGAAATGCTGAGAACAGGATTCTGCTTCCCTGGCTGCTTTCCTGAATGTCAGCGTCTTCCTCTTTTATAGGCAAATTACTTTAGTGAAAAAGAGCATAAGCAACGGAAATCCAAGATTTGGGTTATAGTTAGGTTAGAATACCAACTGCTTGACTTTCTTCCTCCCCTTTCAGATTCCTTGCTCAAATGCCATCTTATCAATGAAACCTTCTTTGACCATCTTATCCAAAACTGTTACCCTTACCCCTCACCCTGTCTTATTTTCCCAATAGCACCATTTGACATATTATATATTGTATTTATTATCTGTCTCTCCTGTAAGAAAGAGCTCCATGATGGTAGGACTGCCGTAGTCACAGTGCTTTGCACATAGCAGGCATTTGTTCAATATCTCTTGATGAACAAGACCTTACAGAACTCACCCAATTTGTCTAGCACTTCATTTCCTTAAGTGTAAAATGGAAGTATTTGGAACTACCTGGTGTGCTGCAATGTTCTTTGCAAGGCGTTTTGCATTATTAATAACCAAGTTAGAAATTCTGTATTTAAGTACAATTTATATATTTCCTAGCATACTTCTTTCCAGTTTTATAATATGTGTATAAAATAATCTTTCTGAAATGAAGGGGGACAACCCCAGCTGCTGGCCATCTTTTTGGCCTCAGTTCTATTTACTGCTTCATGACTCATTTTTACTTGTCTGTGGATCTTTTTTTGCCTGATGCTTAAAAGAGTCTTTACCTCCTGGCAAAATGGAGCAATGACTGGCTGAAGAGTCAAATGAGTGTTTACCTGTGATACAAAGACCTTGTGGAACGCCTTCTTTCTATCGTCTTCTAAAAATAGAGGGACAGAACTGATAGAGCTCAGTGGGGCCCACTTGCTGCCTTACAAAGTGCTTTGGGAGTTTGGGAGAAGGAAAGATGAACTTGGAGCAGGTACCAAACTTGATGATGTGCTCAAGGCCAGAGATAAAAGCTGAACTTAGCAATCTCTATCTGTTTTACTAGGGGAGATACAATTACATAACTAATTATAGCCAAGAGCTTGAGATATAAATAAGGTACAGGAGAGTAGAGATGAGGCAGGGATGTTGGCATGTACCTGGACAGGTTAGGGAAAACTTCCTTGAGAAGGTGGCATATAAATCGAATATTCATGGACTTGAGCATATAAAAGTAGAAGAAGAGAGGATTTCAAGGGGGTCAGACTGAGAAAAAAAAAATAAAGAGGCTGAAAACTTAGTGCAAGTTTTAGTTTGTCTATCACTAAGGGCTTTTGGATAAAGGAATTTCAAGAAGAGATTTTAATGACTGAATCCTCCACCTGCCCCTCCTGCCTTCTGGGGTTCTGGACTGAAGCATGATTTATAAAAAGACATAGAAGCCGGGCTCGGTGGCTCAGCCTGTAATCTTGCGCTTTAGGAGGCTGAAGTGAGGGAATTGCCTGAGCCCGCGGGTTCGAGACCCACCTGGGCAACTTGGCGAGACCTCATCTCCACAATAAATCAAAAATTAGCTGGGCGTGGTAGCACACGCCTGTAGTTCCAGCTACTTGGAAGGCTGAGGCAGAAGGATCGCCGGAGCCCAGCAGGTCGAGGCTGCGGTGGCCGGGAGCGGCCACTGCACTCCAGTCTGGGTGGAGACTCCAACTCAAAAAAAAAACAAAAAAACATAGAAGCCAACAAGGAAATAAAGTGCTGCTTAATAGCCAAACAAGTGTTGGATAGCACTCAATGTCTGGCATTTCCAGTGAGAGGTGCTGAGCCATGAGACTTGGGTTTCCAGGCTTACTTGGATTTCCTAGTTCAATGAGGCACAATGCCCCTCACACATCTAGTCGTGGGTAGAGAAATTGGAGCAGAGGAGATGGGGATGGCCAGGCCAGTGGTTTTGTTCTAATTACACAAAATGATCATGGCCACTTTGCCTGGAGGACCAGATCCTGCCTAGGAATGCTTACCACCACCAGAAACAGGAAAAGTGGCAGTCAAGGGACTCTGGAGTCCTCTCTTTAAAGCACAGTAACTCCACCCAAAAAGGTATGCAGTATGACTCAGTGTCATGGCTATTACTCTTGCCTTGGAAAGGAGCTGGTTAGTGTTAAGCACACAGGAGAGAAGCTCTCTCCCACACACTTCACTTCAAATATGCATAGACAGAAACCCTAGATGGATATAACGGCTCCCCATCCCCAATCACACTAGCCACATTTTCTCTCTCCAATCTTCTTGGTGACTAATGGCAATCATCTCTCAAGGATTTTTGTATTAGTGCATATTAAGTCACTGACCACGGAATAGACTGAAGATGATTTTCCCTTACCTTGATCAATCTATGCCCTTGGGCTTTAGAATATTTGCTATAAATATTAATCAAATCCTTGAAATTGTGGGACCACATTTGAAGTTACCATTAGCTAGTAATTACTGTATAATCTGAGTAATATTTTAGAAACTAGAGTTCTTATGTGCATCTGAATTTATTGTTGCTTCTTCAGCCATCTTCACTTTCATCTCCAGAGGAAGAAGGCCTGTCTACCAGTTCTTCATGCCCTTGCTCGATTAGTTATTCCATTTCTTGACTCCTTAACCAGCCCCCTGCCTGACTGCTTTTCTTAACTATTGAACATGCTCAAGTTTCTCTCCTGTCCCAAACCAAAACGACAATGTCCCAAACCCTCTGTTGATCTTGTGGTCACAACTTTATGATTTTTTAATTTATAGGTAAGATTTTAGAAACATTTGTCTACAGTTGGCCTCTACTTCCTTGTCTCTCCTTTGCCCATTGGCTTCTGCAGTTTTGCCTGTGCACACCATTGGGATCATCTTCATGAAGGTCATCAATGATCTCTGACTTTCTAAATACTTTTGTATTTTGTTTACTTTTCAATGCTTTCCTGAAATTACTTACTTTTATTCTGTATTTGATTCTACTGAATGTTACTTCCTTAAAATGTTCTTCTTTTTGGTTTTTATGATTCTACCCTTTATGGATTTTTCTCCTTCATAGCTATTCTTTATTAGTGGATTTGCTATTTATACTTTTTCTCTTTTTTAGTGTCTTTGAATGTTATTGTTCTTTCTTGGACCCTTGACCCTTATCGCTTTACAAACTGCTGGAGCAAACCCCTCTCAAGGGTCTACTACCAATTACATACTGAAAATTCCAAATTCTCTAGCTTCAGTTTAGACCTTTCTCTTGTGCTTCAGATCCTGACATCTAATTGCTTCCCACATACTTCTATTTCATAACCCACAGGTATTTCATACTCGATACATTTGATGACAACACAAGTGCTACTTCTTCCTTTGTTTGCTCTTTAAATGGGTGGTAACAACCTCCTTGCAGTTTTCCAAACCAGACAGTTGATAAGAATTTTAGACTTCCATTTAACTCATTGCAGCATAACTAGAATGGTACCATTAATATCCTAGGCATGGAATAATAATTTGAATTAATGAATGAACAAATGACTTCTTTCTTATCCCTCAGATAAGGCCATTCACCAAGTCCTGTCTCTTCTACATCACTTCCTTCTCCTAAGGTTTTCTATCCTCTCCATTCTTATTATTCTGGAGGAGGCTATCATCTCACCTTGGCAATCTATCTTATCTTTGCTAGTATATTTTCCTCCTTCCAGTTTATTATCTACATCAGTACTGTCTAACTGAAATTTATTGTGCAAGCCATATATATAGTTTTACATATTCTTGTAGTTATACTAAAAATAAAGAGAAAGATGGTATTATTGATTATAATAATGCGTTTTCTTTTACCTTGTCTATCCAAAATATTCTTTCAACATGTGGTCGTAGCTACATTCCAAGTGGTCAGTATGTGTATGTGCCTAGGGGATGCCATGTTGTCTAAAGTAGCTCTCCACTGATATAGAATAAAAATGTCATCCATCGTCCGCCACACTGCTGCTGTGCCTCCACTTTTTCAATGACTCTCCATGTCTTATAGGAAAAAAATCTCAACTTGGTAGTATCTCCTGTAAATTCTGCCATGGTCTGGCCCTTCTCTCTTTCTCTGTGACCCTTGTATTTCGCACCCACTAGTATTAGACTAATCTAGTTCTTAGAAATATGCTGGGCCGGGCTTGGTGGCTCAGCCTGTAATTCTAGCACTTTGGGAGGCTGAGGCAAGAGGATTGCCTGAGCCTGAGGGTTTGAGACCAGCCGGTGCAACTTGGTGAGACCTTGTCTCTACAATAAATAAAAAATTAGCCAGGCATGTTAGCATGTGCTTGTAGTTCTGGCTACTTGGGAGGCTGAGGCGAAAGGATTGCCTGAGCCTGGAAAGTCGAGGCTTGAGTGGCCGTGTGTGTGCCACTGCTCTCCAGCCTGGGTGATGGAGTGAGACTCTAACTCAAAAAAAAAAAAAGAAAGAGAAAGAGAAAAACATGCTGAGTGCTTGCACAACCTGTGCATACTCTGATCCCTTTGTCTGAAAACCTCTTTATTCTTTATTTTTTTGCTTAATAAACTCTGTCATAAAGTCTCAGCCTGAATGCTGTTTCCTTTATGAAGACTGCCTTGACTTATTCAAGCAAATTTTCTCTACCTGTTGCTTTCAAAGTTGTTTGCCCATGCCTGGTTAGAAGTATGTTTTACAATGTGACCCAGTCAGTACACACATATATAGAGACATGTATAGTGTACTCCTTCCTATATTTATGTGTAGCTGCAGCTATACTAAAATCTGTATCTGTCTATATCTAAATCTATGTAAAACTAGACCAAGAGTTCACAAAACAGTGTTTTATTTCATAAGGTTCATTTTAACATTTTCAAGTGTATGTAAAATTTACATTAAAATATGCTGGTTGTGACTGACTGTATTGATGCCACACCTTACAAAATTAGTCAGAGTCCACAGTTTGAAAAACACAGGCCTAAGCTGGCAGCAATTTTTATAGTAAGTCCATTATTGCATTTATTGGGTTGTACTAATTTTTTTCTGCATTTATCTCCCCACCAGACTTTAAACTCTTTTTTTTTTTTCTTAGCCTATATGTTGCTAGTGTCAAGTCCAATGCCTGGTGTAATATGGATGCTCAAAATATATCTGTTGAATGATTCAAGTCTAGAAGAGTTTTTCACATGAGTTCAAGGGCAGTATTATAACCATGGAGGTTAATCAGCTACAGTAGTTTGTGCAGTATTGTCTCAGCACTTGCTGACTGAAATACAGGCATCTGGGTGATAACATGGTTTTATTCATTCTCAGACCTATTTATATCTAAATAAGGAGCTCAGATATTTTTTTTCTCTCATTGTGGAAACGTGGAAAATAGTGGTGAGAATAACCTGATATTTTGTGCTTAGAATCAACTCAAATACTCTAGAGAAACAGGTTCTGTTACTTTTTATTAAGGGAGCTGAAGTGTGTAAATTCTGAGGTTCGCGATTTATGCCTGGTATATATTTTTAAGATTTCTGTTGATATGATATGATTTCAGAGTGTATCAGAGGCAAGCCAGATGGCCAATTTTTAGACTGGTTTTACTGCTAATTAAAGGGCTAATTTTTCTCTCTCAAATTCAAGAATATGAATATATTTATTGTCAAAATATTCAATAGCTGGACAAGCTAAATTGGTCCAGGAAAACCTAATTGGGTGTTTTCCATCTTGCATACCTCTGGTGCTTATATTTAAGAGTGCCTGGGGAATAGCTGTTAGTGAAAGTATTGATTATAAGTCTGCTGCTTTTTAATAGCTGTGTATTAACTCAAGAAGTTAAATTTCAAGGGACTAAAATTTTAAAGAAAAATAAAAATTTGAATAGTAGAACTAGTCCTTTCACTCCCACTTAGATGAGTAGTTTTATTGCATTCTGGGTGTTGCTGTCAGTCTGTGTGAGGAAGAGCTCATGATTAGACTGCTTGTAGTTTTACAAAAGATCATTATCTAACTGAAGCATGTCATAGGAATCAATAAGTGTATAATTGGCTATTTCAGCATCTTTAAAGATACTATATGTAATCTTACTTTGAATGTAGAGGTTATTTCTTAATAAATGTTTAAAAACTCTTATGGCAGGGCCCTTGTTTGACAGTTAATAAATATACCATTGGATAGACGTTAGCAAAAAAGATTTGATACTGTGACGTGCCTTCAAATTATTTAGGTTCTATAATATAGTATCACTTTTCTTCTGACAAATACATTAGGGGTGATTTAATTATTTGATATTAAGTTGTGTTGTAGAATATGCACAGAAGAGTTTTTGAAGGAGCTCTTTCTACTGACTTCTAGTAATTCACTTTTGGTTTTTATTTAGATAATTCATAATACTAAATTGGCTCTAGAGAACAGCTGCCACTTGCAATATATATACATAGATCTTATTTTTACCTAAGCTTATGTATATGTATGAATTCTGTTATTAATGATAGGAACCATTTAACCAAGATTCTGGTGTAGAAAGTTGCTCATGAATGCTATTTCATCTAAAAATTCCAGACACAAACTGACTTGCTACTTTTTTTTACTTAATCTTAAAATGAGTTTGTTTACCTGATGAGCAAATAGTTGGAAATTACAAGTTGAACAATTTTATTATTTAGAGTTTGATAATATGTGCCACTTTGATATCTCTGAAATTTTCTGATCTTGAAACTATATAGTTGTTATTAATATTATCATTATTATTTGAGAAAATGACTGGCATTTCTACCTGCCCTTCAGTATGATTCCTTTCCACTATATTTACTATGATAAGCACATTGTTTTTTGGCTCAGTGAAGTAGCAACAATATTTTTCTGAGGTGCAGAAGTCTAATGTGAGATTATTCTGTGATACAGTGTTTATTTCACCATGTAAACACCTTGACCTATTTTGCAGTTTAACAAATGGCTTATATTTAAGTGTCCATGGCAACTATAACTCTACATAATGGTGGTGTAATTTATATACTCTCATTAGGTAAAATATTTTTCTAGAATATAAATTTTCATTTATCTATCAGTTTTAGTTTGAATTCTGTTGTAAAAGTGGAGAACGGTCGCTGTGTATAGTCTGTCTTATCTTTAATAGGATTTTTTACTATAAGGTTTATGTGAAACTTTCAATGATGTTCATAATTCTGGTCTTCTCTTATTGTGTACAGATACCACATACTGTGTTCTCAGTTAATAAACAGATTTTATTCTATTGTCTCATTAGCCTTTCAGTTAATGTGTTTCAAAATGGTCTCATTGGCCTCTTGATAAATATCATTTTAATTAAATATGAATGCATTGGAAAGATCCACTGTGTAATAATCTAGTCATTATGATATATTTTATATCATCTTGTATTCTTTTGGAATTGTGTACCTGTTTCTCATGCAGAATAACTACACCATTAAAAGTGTATACTAACCTGTTTTTGTGTTTGTAAAGATTACAAGTTTATTAACTAGGTGGCTTGAATAAATTTGAATTTATCTTTATAGCACTGCTGAAGAAATTGATAGTATAACTTCTCGTGTAACGAGAAGAACTCAGGTTTAATGTGTCTTTGTGGTGATTCAGAAAACTGATTTGTTGCAAGGTTTTTTTTAACATCGATGTGATAATGCAAGTGAATATGGTAAAAACTCTTCAATTCAACTTTTCAGCTAGTCACTAAGATAATTGTTATGATATTACAGAGGTATTGGTCAAGAAAGGAGTTTTAGAGATAGAAAGACCTGAATTCAGATCTCAGATTTGTTAGTTAAGACTACCACAATGCCCTTGGGTGATTATAACAACTATACCTACCTCAGAGGATTATTTTGAAAATGATTGAGATAAGACTTAGTAAGTACTAAAAAATGTTAAATATCATTATTATCACTATAATAATGAATCACGAACAATTTTTGTCCTAAATACATTTAATTTTGCTGGAAATTTTGTTTATCCGTTTTTATATTGGTGACAATTATAAAATATTGACTAAGAAGAGACTAAGTATGCTTAGTTGAAAAGTTTTTTTGAATGTCTTGAATGCCAATATAATCAGCACACTGAGAAACATTATACAGCTGACATTTAAAAAATTGGAATTGACTTTGCAAGGCTTCACCTGGTATAAGATGATTGTCATGCATTTTTAAAAATATTCTGATATGTAATTGTTTTATAATTGCTCTATATTATCTGCCAAACTAACTTTTAAACAAAAGTTGATTTGAGATTGTTTTACACTTTATTTCATATTATCCAAAGGTGTGTATGTAGGTGTATGTGTACATATATATATAAAACTTTATCCTCCAAATATATTCAGTAAATGTTTCTTGGATTGTAACCTGATATATTTTTAATAGATACTTCTTACTCCTCTTAATTTTAAAAGAAAAAAATGAATAAGTAAACCTTGGTTAAGTTAGGAATAATAATGGAATAGTGATGCAATCAATTATGGTACATTAATATTATGTATAGTATTATAAGATGTATTTATTCATGTGATTGTGTAATTGCATATGCATAGGACAAACTGTGGTAGGATTAAAGCAAATTCTTCATAGAATTACTTCTGTTGAAAGGATTGGAACAGTTTAGAGTATCTATCAAATGGAGTTTTGTAATTACAAACAACCTAAACTGAGAGATTATCTAAGCAAAATAAGAGGGGATTTATTGGATAAAGTGTGGGTATATCACAGAATCAAAAGTAGAGCTGAGTAAGTAATCCTCTGGAATCATGGAAACATGAACAGCCAAGACAGGTCATTGGCAGAAATTTTCTAGCAGTTTCTATGACAGAAGTGAGGTTTGGGAACTGACAGCCCTACTAGAATGACATAGAATAGAAGGTGCTGGGTATGACAAGTATTATAGAGCTCTGCATTAGATGATTGTTTTTCTTTTACACACACACACACACACACACACACACACACACACACACACACACACACACAGAAACAATGGCATCTTGTGTGTGTATAATATTAGGGAAAGGAAGGAATGGCATTTTAGGAGAATGACTAAAAAAAAACCTATAGAACTTGATGATAAAAGAAGCTGGTTCTCGGGGAAAGTTCAACATTAGAAGAAAATAATATATTTTATATATGTTACATATATATTTTAAATTAAAAAACAACTTTAGTGATATTTAATTCAAACACCATATGATTCACCCATTTGAAATGTACAATTCAGCGACTTTTTGTATGCTTACAAAGTTGTACATTCATCAGAACAATTTTAGAGCATTTTTATTACCCTCAAAGAAAACTCCACATTCCTTAGCTGTCACTACAACTCCCCCCACACACTTAGCCCCTAGCAACCACTCATCTGCTTTCTGTCTCTATAGATTTTCCTATTCTGATCTTTTCACATAAATTGAATTATATATGTGGTCCTTTGTGACTGGCTTCTTTCACTTTTAATGTTTTCAAGGTTCATCATGTTCTACTATGTAACAGTACTTTATTTCTTTTTATTACTTAATACTCCATTGTATAGATATACCACATTTTACTTATCTATTCATCAGTTTTTGGACATTTGCATTTTTTTCTACCTTTTGGATAGTTTGAATAATGCTGCTATGAATATTTGTATACAAGTTTTCCATTCTCTTAGACACTTAGCTAACTGTTGAATCATATGGTATCTCTATGTTTAAGCATTTGAAGAACTGCCAAACTCTTTTCCACAGTGGCTGCACCATTTCACATTCTTATCAGCAGTATATGGAATTTCAATTTCTTCACATACTCATCAACACTGTTATTATCTCTCTTTGAGTACAGCCATCCTAGTGGATGTGAAGTGGTATTTCATTGTAATTTTAATTTGCATTTCTCTGATGACTAATGATGTTTAACATCTTTTTATATGATTATTGACCACTTATCTATTTTAAAGTAAGGAGATTATAGGGCTTTTTTACTTTTATAATTTATATTTTTTAACTAAAACTTGTCAGATTTGTCTAGATATTCTTACCATTATTCTTAATTGTTTATAATTTTGAGTGTGTGTTATTTAATACAAAGTTACTTGATTTTCTCTTTGAGCTAAGTATTAAACCCTTAACTTGAGGCTTAGAGAAAATAAGTAATTTGCTCAAGGTTACAGAGCTAATAAGTGGTGTAGGATTTGAACCCAGGTCATTTTAAATCCAGAGCCCGAGTTCTTTAAAGATGACACTGTAATATGTCTCAAGTCATATATGTTTTTAAATCTCCTCTGTTATTATTATAATTGTGGTGTTGTTTCATTTTACCCGACTCCATAATCTCATAGAAACAAATATTTTTATTTCAAATGGACCTTATAATTCATCAAATGTTGCTTTTACCAAATGGAGGGAATCTGTTCACAGGTTTGCTAAGGTATGGTTGTTTAGCCAGAATTGTATATTGTTTTCTGCCTACATGAGAATCAACTGAGTTGTTTGTTAAACACACATATTTCCAGGTTTCATCCATATTTTACAAATGAGCCAGTTGAGTGCCAGATCTAGAAATCAAAGTTTAAGCAAGTAGAATGAGAACCACTTCTTTTGTGGTGGGCATCTCACTATCTCACAAGACCATTAATACTGTTTTTTTTAACTGTTTCCTTTTAGCACTTCTCATTTGTTCTGCCTCTACTCTCTTTTGCAACACTCACAAACCTGTTCCTTTTTATGCTTGGCAGATATTGCACCAGTATGCGAGGACATTCAGTCTATAGGTTATATCCTGGGAGTTCTGTTGAGTTATTTATGTTACAACTGTCTTACCAAGCATCTCCTAAACAGACGGGAGACTGCACTGAAGTATATGACCTTTGCCATGAAAGAGCCAAAACTCTATAGGAACGGTAAGTATTTACTAGAAATATTCAAGCCTTCTTGATAGGTCATGACTGCATCTTTGAATATATCTGATGAGCAAGTTTCATATTTTTTTGTCTCTGGAAGCCAAAGTCTAGTCTTAGTTTTACCTGATTCTATGTAAGAACTTTTCTGAGCAATGTGATAGCTACAACTAGTATCAGATGCAGCATCCAGTGTCTTTGCACAGACAATAACCCCAACACTTGTTTTCTCACTTGGGTTGCCAAGCTAGGAGAGAATTCTATTAAAGGGTCAGACTTGTGTTCAGACCCTATTAACTTTTGACTTATGACCAAAACCATTTTACTTATGTCTTTACTTGTTTGACTCTTGGGATCTGACTGTTCTTTGTTTTTAACTTGGTAAGACCTGTATGACTTTTTTGCTTTAACACTTTGTAGAATTGTTAAGTCCTGTCATTTTTTCCATAATACTGGGGTTTTTTTCCCTCTGAGAACTAGCTTTTTGTCACCAAGTTCTATTAAGTTTTTCTTAGTCATTCTTCTAGGGTGCTATTCCTTCTATTCTGTTTATTACTTTACCAGCTACAGAATGAACAATACCAGGAAGAGTAAAAGACTAGGTTGTGAATTTGTCATATGAATACTCATTTGATTTATGCAAATGAATTGTCAACAGGTTACCAATTTGTATCACTCTGTATTCATTTATAGACACTTATAATACTGTCAAACTGTAGCATATGAACAATTTTTAAAAACCTGCTTTGTGCTTGGGTACTTCAGAGCAGCTCCCATTACATATCTGAAGTGACTATGATGAGGAACTGAGGGAGGTCTTTGCAACAGACTAAAATAGGAAGGGTCAGAGTAAGCCTAGTATCAGAAAGAAGTGTTTGGCATTTTTTTCCCTCCATGATTACAAAAGCAGAAAAAAAAATTTTAAACTTTGATTTGATTCAAAATAGTGTTTTCTAAAACATAAGCCATTCTTGTCAAATACAAATTCTTAAAAATATGTTTGCTTAAATCGCTGAAGTGTTTTCCCATGTTCTCCCTTCTTGCTTGGGGAGCAGAGTGAATGGGATTTATGGGTTACTGTACTCAGCAGAGGATAAATTAATTTGGCATAGTATGTATAGACTAAAATCTTACCTTTCTGCTATAATATTAGAATTAATTTTACTCTCAGTAACCTATCCTTGAAGGCATTTTCTTTAGTTCATAATTCTCACTAGCCAATTTGTCTCCTATAAGCATTATTAGCAAAACTTATAGTCTGTCTTAAGTTGTCAAAAAAAAAACAAAACAAAAACCAGATAAATTATAATCTCTACCCCAGAACATCTTTATAAGCAACAGATCCTGGATCATCAAAGGTCCAAAAAAGGGGATTCTAACTACACAACCTCTTTTACCTTACTTACCAGTGTTGAAAAGCACTTTTTTCCCCTTTATTCAATGGTTTTTGTCAATTTCAATATTTTTACTGCCTGACATTTGCTGAGTATATTTGCAAACATCTTATCCAGTCTTCAGAACAACTCTGCTGCATAGGTAATACCTTCCTCTGTATTCCAACATGCCACACTGATTGTCTTCCAGTATGTTAGCTTTCTTAAGCATCTCTAATTCTTTTTTCTTTTCATAGAAACTTGTTTTTTTTCCTTTCCTTCATATATATGTTCAGTTAAATTTAAGGAGTATTTATTTAACAATTACTTGGTGGGAGGCATGCTATCTCTCTCTCTCTCTCTCTCTCTCTCTCTCCAATTTGTTTTCATCACTTAAGCCATTTTAAGTCCTTTGAGGTAAGTCATTTAATCCTGTGTAATGAAAATGCTGGATAATTTTGTAGACCCTTCTTCCAATAGGAAACAAAACAGATGAAATCAATCTTTATTTCACTTTTATTCTAATTGTTCATCTTAAATGTGTAGATTTATTAGTATTTGCAAAAATATGATTCATGAGCTATAGCACTTGAAATAGGAAAATGAAACAGATGAGGAATTCTGACTGCTTGTGTTATTCTGTGCCTGTTTTGTGCTGGAGGTGTATAACATTTTTTCCTTATCATCCTTGTTCATACATTCTGCTCTTGACCTTTTGGGAGGGAAAGGGATAGTTTTTAACAGCTTAAATGTCTTTTCCTGCCTGCCACCTTGCCCTGCCCTCACCATTTCCTAGTCTTATATTTAAAAAAAAGGACAGAACTCATCAGAGGAGATGACAGTGTCAGTGATCATTTGAAAGCTCATAGGCAGTCAGTTTCATTTCTCTCCTCTTCTTTCTTTTGTATCTGTTTCCTTCTAAGGTGACTTATTTTGTGGTTGTGTGATGTTAGTCAGTGGCTTCTGGGTGTGACAGGTCGGGGGTAGGGAGTATGTTATCTCCTGTCCACCATTAGAAAGAAAGAGAACAAGAGATGGGTATCCTTTTCTTTTATGTGGATCCAGTGTTTAATAGAAGTACTCAGCATAAAGGAAGTTTTATTCCAAGGTTTTCTTTGTTTTGTATTTTAGTTTGGTGGTTGCTTGCAGTTTTTGTGTGTGAGGCTGGGACAGATCCTCAGACTAGCAACTATGTAATGCAGGCTGTTCCCCTCTGGTAAAATTGGAATGCTGAAACCTTGGGAAATATTTTCCAGGTTAATTACTCTCTCACCCAGAGTTGTGCCATTTGTCAATATATTCTGAGTTTACAGCTTGGAGAGTACCAATTGTGGCTGACTAGCTGAAACTTAAGACCTACTACTTTGTAGTGCATATTTAATACTGACAATCTCAGCTTTAAAAATACTGTTTTTACACTATTTTATTTGTATGTTTGTTTTGTTTGACTTCAAAGAATAGTTTCCTAAGCTGAACCTATTTAAATCATATAAACCCGCCTACTTTTTCACACCTCTAGAATTTTCAATTTCTTGCATATGCCATATATATTTGCCAATGTTCACCTCTCTGCCTCTAAAGAAATGGCCTAACCAAAAAATCAGCCGGGCGTGGTAGCGCATGCCTGTAGTTCCAGTTACTTGGAAGGCTGAGGTGGAAGGATCGCTTGAAACCAGCAGATCAAGGCTGCAGTGGCCATGAGCAGCATGCCACTGAACTCCAGCCTGGGCGATAGAGTGAGACTCCAACTCAAAAAAAAAAAAAAAGAAAGAAAGAAAAATAAAGGAATGATACAGAAATATGCAAACATTGAAAGAAGACTGACAGACTTCCGGCAAGATGGCGAAAGGAGCAAGTTGATCCGCAAGACTCTCTGTGAAAGGGAGTGATCATAGGGACTCTTGCTCTTCCCTGGTGCCCCTGTCCCCCACCACTGCCAGCTTGCTCTTTGGCCAGCCGCACAGGTCTGAGGGCTAGCAGAAAACAGACCGTACACAGCTCTGTTCGCCACTGCAGCCACTGCCACTGGCCACATTGCCCTGCAGGCTAGAGGCCCTCAGTTCCACATACTGCACTGCTGGCTCAGCCGCCGCTGCTGTTGCTCCCTGCTGCAGTCACTGCCCCGCCTGGATCGACTGGAGATTTCCTGCCGTGGAGTTCTTTCCATGCACCATACTGCTGAAGAGGCCGCCCGCTGCCGCTGCTCCTTCCTGCAGCTACTTCCTCCTCCTGCCCAAGATGGCCCTCAATTCCTGACCCAGGGAGCTCCGGGCCCCCATGCGTGCTACACAGCTCTGCCCAGCCCGAAACACCCACTGCCACACCGACCTGTGGCTCATGGCTGTCCCATACTCTGCCTCCCCCAGTTTGGCCCAGTGAGTGGGTCAGATAACAGCTAGAGCCCTGAGACCACTCAGAGACTGCATTGACCCACCCAGCCGGCTGGTTCTGCCTAGTTCTGTCTACCTAGCTTGAGGTCTTAGGTAATAAAATCAAACTAGGAGAGACCAAAACTACTCCCCCATGCTAGATCAGACACAGGTCAGATTTGAATGGCAGACTTCTCAGGCAGCAAGCTGACTGAGCTTAGATCTGATCAAACCTCCCCCTACAGCAGGTCTGGGGCATCAGATCCTAGCAGTGAATAACCCTACCAACCTGCAATGAGAACTAGAGATCAGAGCTGAAAGGACATTGGACTTAGAGGAATGATCTAAGAGCAGGCTTGGTTCCCTTGTTTTAATTTTTCTATTAGTATTGCTTTTATGTTTGTTTTACTTATCATTTTTCTCCTCTTTTTTCTCTCTTCTTACTGCTATTGATAGTATTTTCATACTAGCTTTGCCTCTGTAGTATACTAATTTCTTTTTTTATTCTTTAGACATCATGCTTGTGTAAGGGATTAGTATCAATAAAGAGGTTGACTGGTTTGTGTGTCTGTATGACTGTCTGTATGCTTTAGCTTTTTGGTTTTTTTGGTTTCTTTTGTTTATTGTTTTTTTCTTACTCTTTTCTGTCTTTGTGTCTCTTTTCATTTATTAGCCAGTACATTTGTCTGTTTTCCCTCTTAACCTTCTCACTTTCTACCTTCCTCTTCCTCTTCTTCCCTGTTCCATTCCTTTTCTTTTTCTTACCACATTTTGCTTTCAGGGAGTAAACCTATTTCCCCACTGCATGGACAATTGCAAGGCAGTGGGAAGTAGGTTCCAGGGTATTCAGACACCTGTTGGTGGATACTGTGATCTGCAGATAGATTTTGAATCACAGATTCCCCCTCAATTCAATCTCAAAGCTGCAAAAAAAAAAAAAGTACAATTCTAAACCCACAGTCAAGGTTCAGAAGTAAACAAAGCTAGAGGATTCACAAAGGGAAGAATAGGAGTTAAAGCAAGCAGAAGAAAAAGCAACCCTGCCACCCCTAGAACAACAAAATTAAAGAAGGGGGGGAAAGGAAAAAGTTGGGAGGAAAATCTACACAAATGAAGAAAAACCAAAAGAAGAATATAGGTCTCACACAGACCCCTGAGAGACCAGACACTGAGAAAACAGACTTAAAGAGCCCGCAGAATGACTGGTCACATACTACAAACCCAGACATCAAGACACTAATAGAGAAAATAAAAATAATTGAGGAGAGACAAGAAGAAAATAGGAAAGAGTTGATAACAGAGATAACAGCAGTAAAGAATACTGTGATTGAAATAAATAACAAACTAATAAGCATGGAAAGCAGAATTAGCCAAGCAGAAGAATAATTCCAGAGCTTGAGGGCCAAAATACAGAACTAACCCAAACTGTCCAAACCACAGAAAAGAAACTTAAATAGACAGAACAAGAGATGAGCAATTACTTCAAGAGACTAAACCTAAGAGTAATTGGACTTCCCAAGGCAGAAAAAGAGACAGAGACAACCCTGGAACAAACATTCCACTAAATTATTCAAGAAAACTTCCCTCATCTCATCAGTGACATGAAAATTCAAAAACAAGAAATTCAGAGAACCCCTGTAAGACAGCAAATGGGAAGACCAACTCCCAGACACATAATAATTTGCTTAAACAAAGTAGGTGTAATAGAAAAAAATCCTAAAGGCAGCAAGGGCAAAAGGTCAGACTACCTACCAGGGAAGACCAGTTAGAATAGCAGCAGATTTATCTACAGAAATGCTTCAGGCTAGGAGAGCTTGGAACCTAATCTTCAAAGTCCTCAAAGATAATCAATTTCAACCAAGAATAACCTACCCAGCTAAACTAAACTTCATCAGTGAGGGAGAATTAAAATCTTTCCCAGACATTCAATCCTTAAAAACTTATTCTGCCTCTAGATCAGCCCTACAAGAAACACTTAAGAAAGTAGTAAACACAGAAGAAAGGGAAAAAAGAATGACAATGTTCTTCACAATAGTGCAGGAAAAAGATTGAAAACACACACGAATCAACCCCAAAATCGAAAGAAACACAACAAACAAACAGGATCAACAACACCTGTATAAGAACCCCATGACAGGGATAAACTCTCACATTTCAATAATTAGCCTGAATGTGAATGAACTCAATGCACCACTGAAAAGACATACAATGACAAAATGGATAAAATATTATAAAGCAACAATATATTGTCTCCAAGAGACTCATCTCACCAGAAAGGACATTCACAGACTCAAAGTAAAAGGATGAGAAGCAAAATTTCAGGCAAATGGAACACAAAAGAAAGTTGGAGTTGCAATTTTAATCTCAGACAAAATGCCTTTAAGCTATCAAAAATTAAAAAAGATGAAGAAGGTCACTATATAATGATAAAAGGTTCAATCCATCAACAAGAAATGTCCATCCTAAACATATATGCACCCAACAAAAAAGCATCAAAGTTCATAAAGCAGCTTGTATGGAAACTTAAAAAGGTGATTGAATCTAACACTATCATAGCTGGGGACTTTAATACCCCACTCACAACCCTGGACAGATCATCAAGACAAAAACCAGCAAGGAGAGCCAGAACCTCAATGAGACTCTTGAACAAATGGACCTAATTGATATCTACAGAACATGCTACCTAACGACCACAGAATATATATTCTACTCATCACCTCATGGAACATACTCCAAGATTGACCACATCATTGGCCATAAATCAAACATAAGCAAATTTCATAGACTAAAATTTTGCCATACACCTTATCAGACCACAGTGAAATAAAAATAAATATCAACACCAACAAAGTTCCTCCAAAACCCACAAAGACATGGACACTAAACAGTATGATGCTAGACTACTCCTGGATCAATGATGAAATCAAAGCAGAGATTAAAAGGTACCTGGAAACAAATGAAAATGAGAAACATCTTGCCAAAACTTCTGGGATACCATGAAAGCAGTAGTAAGAGTGGAATTCATATCTTTACAAACACACATGAAGAAAATGGAAAGATCACAGGTTAACAGCCTAACAAGTCACCTAAGGAAGCTGGAAATGCAAGACCACCAAAACCCTAACTTCAGCAGAAGAATCCGGATCACCAATATGAAAGCCCAAATCCAGGACATTGAAGACCAAAAGAATACAAAAATAAAGGAAACAAAAAACTGGTTCGTTGAAAGGATAAACAAGATAGATGGTCCCTTAGCCAGACTGACCAAGGAGAGGAAAGAAAAAGTCCAAATAAACTCAATCAGAAACACAAAAGATGAAGTCACAAGTGACCCTGAAGAAATAAAAAGATTATAGAGACTACTGTGTACAAATATATGAAAACAAACTTTAAAACCTAAAGGAAATAGAGGACTTTCTGACATCACACAACCTCCCTAGTTTAAAACAGGAAGACACTGAGACCCTAAATAGACCAATAACAATCAAGGAAATTGATTATGGCATAAGAAAACCACTGACAAAAAAAAAAAAAAAAAAGCCCTGAACCAGATGGCTTTCCATCAGAATTCTATAAAAAATGCAAGGAGGAATTGATACCAATCCTATTGAAAGTGTTCCAGGCGATTGAGAATGATGGCACTCTCCCCAAATCATTTTATGAAGCTAACATCAAATTGATGTTTACCAAGCCAAGTAAAGAGCCAACAAAGAAAGAGAACTACAGACCAATATCTTCGATGAACATAGATGCTAAAATTCTCAATAAGATCCTAGAAAACCGGATGCAACAACACATTTCAAAAATCATCCATCACGTCCGAGTAGGCTTCATCCCCAGGATGCAAGGCTGGTTCAACATTCATAAGACCATAAATGTAATTAAATTCATCGACAGATTTAAAAACAAAAACTACATAATTATATCATTAGATGCAGAAAAAGCTTTTGATAAAATCCAGCACCCCTTCTTGATAAAAACGCTCGAACATCTAGGCATACATGGAACATACCTCAAAATAGTAAAAGACATCTACGAGAAACCCACAGCCAGTGTACTTCTAAACAGACAAAAATTGGAACAATTTCCACAGAAAACTGGACAAGACATGGATGCCTACTCTTGCCCCTCATGTTCAACATAGTTTTGGAAGTCCTGGCTAGAGCAACCAGAGAAGAGAAGGTGATCAGTGGTATCCAGATAGGAAAAGAGGAAATCAAGTTATCTCTCTTTGCAGATGACATGATTGTCTACCTTGAAAACCCAAGAGAATCTTCCGAAAGCCTCCTGGCAATGATAAACGACCTTGGCAGTGTCTCAGGGTATAAAATAAATGTACAAAAGACAATTACATTTCTATACACCAATAATAACAAACAAACCCAAATAAAAAACACCATTCCAATTACAATAGCCACAAAAAAAATGAAATACCTTGGCATCTTCCTAACCACAGACGTAAAAGACCTTTACAATGAAAAGTACAAAACACTGCTCAAAGAAATCAAAGATGACACAAACAAGTGAAAAAATATTCCTTGCTCATGGACTGGGAGAATCAACATTGTTAAGATGTCCATTTTACCTAAGGCAATCTATAGATTTAATGCAATACCCATCAAATTACCAGCAACTTTCTTTTCAGACCTAGAAAAAACAATACAGGAATTCATATGGAAACATAAACGACCAAGAATAGCCAAAACAATCCTCAGCAAAAAAAAAAAAACAAAGCAGGAGTTATCACATTCCCGTACTTTAAACTATACTAAAAAACCACAATAATGAAAACAGCCTCGTATTGGTACAAGAACAGGCATATAGACCAATGGAATGGAATTGAGATTCCAGAAGCAAAACCCCAATTTCTTAATCAACTCGTCTTTGACAAAGCCTCCACCAACTGCTACTGGGGAGAGGAGAACCTATTCAGTAAAGGGTGCTGGGAAAACTGGCTGACCACATGCAGAAGATTGAAACAGGACCCCTCTATCCCCATACACAAAAATGTGACTCTTCAGAATACATGTGTATTCTGAGGGTAGGTAGATTTGATTCTCCTTACCTCATCATGTATTTCAGTAACTCCCTATAACTTGACATACTGAGTGTGTTTCTGTTTTGGAGGCATCTGAGACTAGATGTCTCACAATTGCCTATTGAATAATAGATTAGTTTTCAAACAGTGATAATATATAACTCTCAAATAAAGACCTTGTATTTTAGAGTAGCCTAAAACAAGGCTGAAAAACACTAGGTATAAAAGTGGAATGTTTGAAAAGAAATGAGATTATAGGGTTTTGTGTTAGTATTTTCTCAAGATTTGCAGATTTTATTTATCTTACTAAAACCTACCTGGCTGTATTATAATTCTCAAGAAACTATGGAATAGTTTAAACAAGGAAGAAAAGATGGTTATATTCTAAATGGGTTTTGGTGATCTCATTAGCATAGTCTTTTTGTCAAGCCGCTAAAGCTCACTGACTCAGTGTGAATTTAGAGAATATGATTTTGATGATAGTGTTACTAACTATACTTCATCATCACCTAAATTTCTCTCTGTGTGTGAATGTAGTTATTAAATACAGTTAACTGTATTTAATACATGTATAAATCGCACAGGGAAATGGTGTTTGAACAAGGAGACTACAATAGCATTTAAAAAGTTTTTTAATAGATGTTTTCTGTGTAGTCTCTCTGAGAACAGAGATTTTTATCTATTTTGTTTGGTGATTTATCCCATATGCCTAGAATGGTGGCTGGTACATAGTTGGTGATCTAGAGGTGTTTGCTAAATGAAGACATCCAACAGAGACAGGAATTTCTCTAATTTGGTATAAAATACAGACTAATGTTAGAACCAGAGAGGAAATTATGGATTATAGACTACAACTCCGTGTCTCTCTTCTAATAGGAAATTTAGGCTGAGAGATGTTATATATTGCTTAAGGTCACCTCTAGTGAACAGCAAACTGGGGCTACATTCTAGGTTTCCAGACAACTTGCTCAGTTTCACATGGCCAATAAGGGTTAGTGATAGAGTTTAAAAACCCAGATATGACCAACTATAAAGTCCTTTATCTAGATAAGAGTTTTAGTCTTCATATTTTTGATACTTTTATAGAGATTCAATATTTTACCTTTTCTTTATAGCTTATCTTCTGTCCCCAAACAGAATTAATTGTTTCCTTAATAGATAGTGTAGATACTATTTTTTTCTAGCATGTATCATATTATATTGAGTCAGTTTTGGCTGTGACTGCCTTAAGTCAAGGACCAAGTCATCTTCCCATTTGCCATCCCAGAATTTAGCATAATGATTTCTATGATAGATGGAGTTCTCTGTGTTTTGAATTGCTTTTAGAGGTAGTAACAAATAGTATACCCAAGTTTAGATCTAGGAAGATAAAACTTTTATGAGAAATACAAAATCGCATAGCCTTTTATATACCATTAATGCTTGGTAGGTGTTAAAATTAAGTAATCATTATTCTTAGAGATGTGATTTAATGGATTGTTAGTCTTCTTGATTTGATTAGCTTTTGGAGATGGCCTCATTTTTAAATTTTTACATAAATGATGGTAGTGCTTTCCTATAAGTGTCTTGGGTTTAATATTAAAACTCTTCCTGACCTTATGCAATGATCCCCTACTGGCTTTTTATACTCTCACCAATTCATGATTAATGCCAGTTTGCAAAATTTTGGCTGACATTGACACTCGAAATTTTAGACCTTTCAGGAAAATTGAAACTTTAGTACTGTTATGAATGTATTCCTTGGTGTACCAATCAGTTTTATACACATGTAGCAAAACATGTCTATCAAATTATCAATGTATTTTTAAAAGGAATTTTCTTTTTGAACTTGAAACTTTTATGTAAGACTGGTATTTATGCAATATTTGAACACATGCAGGAAATCACATTTCAGGAGAATGGTGTGGTACAAACTGTAAAAACCTAAAGATACATTGTTTTGCCTGTGGATCTTATAAATGTAATGGTATTTACTGAGTAATAATATTTCAAACCAATTTATTTCTTAAAGCTGACTCTTCTGAGACATGTAATGTCATTCCTTTATGGAAACAGTCTGAAATCATTCGATTCCTGTTTGCCATGTGAGAAACTATTGTAAGATTTTATTTATGATAAACAATATTATTTTAAAAAGAGTTAGAAATTCAGCAGTCATCCATGTGTGAATCTCTTGGAAGAAGATCTGTATTTTCATTAGGAGTTTTTGGTCTTTCCTACAAAATACAGTATTTTATGAATATAGAAAACTTGCAGTTCAAACCATTTTTCTTTACAGATTCAAAAAAAAAAAAAAAAATGAGAACCAGAGTGAATTCACACTTCAGATGTTGGAGCCAGCTGATGAAAAGCCTGGGCTAGAATCTAGATCTTTAAATATTTTGGCCAATACTTTTTCCAGTATACCAAACCAATGGAAAAGAATAAAAGTCACCCAAAGTAATGCTAAATAAGATTATATAATTTTATCCCCTTATGCCTTTATATTTTATTCTTTAGATTTGTCATTGTTGTTTCTAGTAAAGGAAACAGATTCTAACTTAAAGCAAAAAAGGAATTTCTTAGAAGTATCTGGGATAGGAAGAACTCACAGGATTGAAGGGAGATTTCAGAGTTATACTTGGTACAGATAAGAAACAGGCAGATCTGGAAGGTCTTGGTAGCAGGAACTCTCAGGGCGGGGGATGGGGATGGGGGTTTGGAATAATTGCCCAGGCACTCTTGCTTGAATCACCTATAATCATGTCTATGGTATATCCATTGACTCTTGTTACATATATCAAGTCCCAAATGAATATGTGTGATGGACTGAACTTGGGCTATATGTTCACCTCCCTATATGACTGAATGAGCAGAGGGTTTTCTGGAAGCAGCCTTGAAAAGATGCCTTTGTTTCCATATTTGGAAAGTATGCATTTGGAGTTATGCTTCTACTAGAACTGCATGTCAGAAAAAAAAGCTAGATATTAGGCTGCCATAACATGACATATATCCACGTAATACATCTGACGTTGACCATATTATGCTAGAAAACTCTACACAGCATATTCAGTATTTTTAAAATGTGAACTATCTAATATATATAGATTGAGAATACTTTAAAGTTTTTCTGACTATTATTTGTCCAGGTAGCATCTTAATTACTCAATACTGCCTCTTCTTTTTTTCATGAGTGGTCAGAGGTGAAAAGGAACAGGAGACTTCAAAACTTCAATAGCTATTTGTTACTAAATTTTATGTATAACATGTACTACCCATAGTGAATGGAAATAATAGCTATAATTTATTTCTTACTTACTGGTTTTAAAGTACTGAATTTAAAGAACTGTATGAGCATTTTAACTATGTTTTCAGTGCAATACCATTTGAAGTCAGAATATTATGGTCAGTTGCAATAGAGCATGGTGTTTACAAGTATGAGGTCTAGAATGTAATTCTCTGCGTTCGGATTCTGACTCTGACACTTACTAGCTGTGTGACCTTGGGCAATACTTAACCTTTCTGTTGCTGGTTTTTCTCCTTCTGAAAAGAGGGAAAATGATAGGATCTATGTCATACGAATGTGTGAAAATTCAAAGACATAATATGTATCAATTACTTATTAGCATGGGGCCTGGTCACTTAGTAAGCAATAAATGTTAGCTATAATTATTTGTATTAACTCATGTTAACTGTATAAAATGTTGTGTTTAAACATATTTAAACACACTAAAAACATAGTTTGAGGTTTTATGTTTAGGTCTTTGATCCATTTCGAGTTGATTTTTGTGTATGGTGATAGGTAGGGGTCTTGTTTTAATCTTCTGCATGCGGTCAGCCAGTTTTCCCAGCACCATTTACTGAATATGTTCTCCTCCCTCCAGTGGTTCATGATGGAGATTTTGTTGAAGATGAATTGGTTGAGAAATTGAGGTTTTGCTTCTGGAATCTCTGTCCTGTTCCATTGGTCTGTATGCCTGTTCTTGTGCCAATACCAGGCTGTTTTGATTATTGTAGCTTTATAATATAGTTTAAAGTCTGGGATGATACCTCCCACTTTTTTTTTTTTCCTGAGGATTGCTTTGACTGTTCGTGGTCATTTACGTTTCCATATGAATCCCTGTATTGTCGTTTCCAGGTCTGAGAAGAATGCTGCTGGTAATTTGATGGGAATTGTGTTAAATCTGTAGATTGCCTTGGGTAGGATGAACTTCTTAACAATGTTGATTCTTCCAATGCATGAACATGGAATATTTTTCTATTTGTTTGTGTCATTTTTTATTTCTTTGAGCAATGTTTTGTAGTTTTCATTGCAAAGATCTTTCACATCTCTGGTTAGGAAGATGCCAAGGTATTTCTTTTTTTTTTTTCTGGCTATTGTGAATGAGATTGAGGTTTTTATTTGGGTTTCTGTTTGTTTATTATTGGTGTATAGTAACACAAATGTCTTTTGCACATTTATACCCTGAGACTTTGTCAAAGTTCTTTATGAGTGCAATGAGGTTTTTGACAGATTCTCTAGGGTTTTTGGGGTATAGAATCATGTCGTCTACAAAGAGGGATAACTTGACTTCCTCTTTTCCTATTTGGATACCCCTGATTGCCTTCTCTTCTTTGTTTACTCTAGCTCGGACTTCCAATACTATGTTGAAAAGGAGGGGTGAGAGTGGGCATCCTTGTCTTGTTCCAGTTTTCAGGGGAAATGATTCCAATTTCTGTCTGTTTAGCAGTCAGTGGGTTTCTCATGGGTTGGTCTTACTATTTTGAGGTATGTTCCATCTGTGCCTAGATGTTTGAGAGTTTTTATCAAGAAGGAGTGCTGGATTTTATCATAAGCATTTTCCGCATCTAATGATATAATCATGTGGTTTTTGTTTTTATATCTGATGATGTATTTAATTACATTTGTGGTCCTGCTTAGAAAAATTATTTGTATTAGAAAAAGCAAGAGAAATTGTTATAGAAATTGGAACTTTCAACCAATTCTGATCAAAGCCCCACATGCCCATGCCATAAGAAATAGGATGGACAAGTGGGACCTCATCAAACTGCCAAGATTCTGCAAAGCCAAAGAAACCATCAAGAGAGCAAGGAGACAGCCCACAGACTGGGAAACAATACTTGCCAACTGTATGTCTGACAAAGGCCTAACATCTAGGATCTACAAGGAACTCAAATGTGCTGAAAAGAAAAAAACCAACAGCCCCTTTAAAAAGTGGAAAAAGATATGAATAGACACTTCTCAAAAGAAGACATACAAATAGCCAACAGATACATGAAAAAACGCTCAGCCTCACTAGTCATCAAAGAAATGCAAATTAAAACTACACTGAGATACCACCTATCTCCAGTTAGGATGACCATCATCTGTAACTCAGAAAACAACAGATACTGAGAGGATACAGGGAAAAGGGAACATTTCTACACTGTTGATGGAAGTGTAAACTAATACAGTATCTGTGGAAAACAGTGTAGCAATTCCTAAAAGATCTAAAAATCAGCCTTCCATACAACCTTGCAGTCCTCCTACTGGGAATACACCCAGAGGAACTCAAATCACTCTATGAAAAAGATACCTGCACACATTTGTTTATTGCAACATTGTTCACAATAGCAAAAACATGGAACCAACCATGCTGCCCATCAAAAGAGGACTGGATAAAAAACAATGTGGTACATATACATGATGGAACATTATGTAAAAAGGACAAAACTATGAACTTCACAACAACTTGGATAGACTTAATGTCTGTAATACTCACTGATCTGTCACAGAAACAAAGAACTGAATATCACATATTCTTACTCATAAGTGGACCTTGCACAACGATTGTAATACTATAAGAAAGGGATTGGCAATAGCGGGAAACTGCCAGAGGAGGGGGAACACACCTCATCAACAAGGGTACCTGCATAACGAAAATTTGTATGCCTAACCCTGAATTGTACCCCACATTTTTAAAATGAAAGGTTACAAAAAATGAAAAATTTTATAAAACCCAAAGCTTCTGCCTTTTGTCTCTCTGAATGGCATCATGGCAGTTGGCAAGAACAAGTGTCTTACAAATGGCAGTAAAAAGGTAGCCAAGAAGAACATGGTTGATCCATTTTCTAAGAAATATTGGTAGGATGTATAAGCATCTGCTGTGTTTGATATAAAAATATTGGAAAAACACTGGTTATCAGGACTCAAGGAACCAAAATTGCATCTGATAGTCTCAAGGGTCATGTGTTTGAAGTGAATTTGCCAATCTGAAGAATGATGAAGTTGTGTTTAGAAAATTCAAGTTGATTGCTTAAGATGTTCAGGGCAAAAGTTGCCTGACTGACTTGCAGGACATGGCCCTTACTTGTGACAAAATGTGCACCATGGTCAAAAAATGGCAGAAGCTCATGCTGTCAAGACTACCGGTGGTTATTTGCTTCATCTATTCTGTGTTTGTTTTACTAAAAAGCGCAGCGGTTGGTTTTAGGAAGACCTCTTATGCTCAGCACCAACAGGTCCAGCATGCCCAGAAGATGATGGAAATCATGACTCGTGAAGTACAGACAAATGACTTGGAAAAAAAATTGATTCCAATAAGTTGATTCTGTATAGCAGCAAACTCAAAGAAAAGGCTTGCCAATCTATTTATCCTCTCCATGATGTCCTTGTGAGAAAAGTAAAAGTGCTAAAGAAGCTCATGTTTGAACTGGGAACCTTATGGAGCTGCACAGTGGAGGTCATAGTTCTGGAAACCTGCTTGGGATGGGACCAGTGCTAAAGTTGAACAAGCTGGTGGATATGGACCAGCAATCTAGGAATCTGTTCAAAATTCAGGCTTTTAATAGTGATGAATATAAAGTCCTATTTGCGATGACTTATAAAAAATCCATACCTTTCTATTGAGGGCAGAAAGTACTACCAAACTGAGGAAGATAACTACATAATTGGACCTAAAGGTAGTATTATATTTTTAACACAGTGGAATACAAACACATTAATGACTGTTTCTCCAGAAACACCTATTAGTCTATGTCCTGTTGTGCTTTGTTTGTGAAGGCTTTTCATATTATTATAGTAGTTTCCTTTGTTTTCCCTTCTAATGTAATATTTTCTACACCAAAGAATATATAACACATGTAGTTACAAGGTACAATAGTAAGAGGAGCAGCCATGTCCTGTCATTGAGAACATTGTCAGCACATCCTTCTGTCCATCTTTCCCCTCTCTGAGTCCTCTGCCTCTCTCGTAGTAGCTGAATTTTGTGTTTATAATTTCCCTAGTTTTTTTTTCAGGATAGTATTTAGGATATGGTAAAAAGTATAGTAAAAGTCTGTAGGTATATCGTTTCTAAAAACCAAGATTTACCAAGCACTGACATTTTATCCCTTTGATTTTATTGTGTGATCTCTCTCCCTTTCTCTCCTTTCTACATATATATGCGTATATATACATATATACAGAGAGAATAAATATATATATGAATGAGTATATAGAAAGAATGAATATATATAGAGAGAATGAATATATGTGTATAGATATGAAAGACAGAATGAATATATATATAGTCATTCTTTTCTCAGACTCTTGAGAATAAGTTGCAGATATTATTGCCTTCCTTTACTTGTAAGTGTTTCAGTGAAATTTCCTAAGAGTAAGATTTTTTTTTTACATAACCACAGTACAGTTTTCAATGTCAGTAAATTTAACATTGATATATTGCTATTATCTAACTTACCATTCATATCTGAATTTTGTCAGTGCATCCAGTAATATACTTTATAAACATTTGTTTTTTTCTCTCCAGTACAGAATCCAGTATGGGGCCATGTGTTGTATTTGGTTGTCATGTCTCTTTTAATCTTTAATCTGTAACAATTCTTCAACCAGCTTTTTTGTCTTTTATGACATTAATGCATTTAAAGAATATAGGGTCCTGCTTTTTTCTTTTTTAAATAGAATGCTCCCCATTTGAGATCTGTCTGATGTTTTCTCATGATTTAGATTCAGATTTTGCATACCTAGCCAGAATACTATATGAGTGATTTTTTCCCCCAAGTTTCACATCTGGAAATACTCAATATTCATCTGGTCAAGGTGTTGTCTAGTTTCTCCATTTTTAAGTTACTAATTATCCCCTTACTATTAATGGGCAATCTGTGGGGAGGCCTTTTGAGACCATGAATAAATTCTGCTCCTAATTGTAATTTCTCTTCTTGATTTAGCACCTAGTAATAATTCTTGCTTGAACCAGGCTTAATCGTGTTGGTTGCAAGTGGCAATATACCAGTTCTAGCAGCTCCTCCTTGTTTACTAGTCAGTCTTCAGCATCCTCCTCTATCAACTTTCCCTTCTTCCCATTTCTTTCTTTCTGTTTTAAAATTTTTCTAGTGGTTTATAATTCTGGGTTCTTGTGACAGGTATTATTGTTATTTGAGCATTTCCTTACTTTTTGGCATAACAAGGTGCTCCAGGATCATTGTGTGCTTTCTCTGTTCATCCCCGGAATCAGTGATTTCTCTAGAAGCTATGATTCTTTTTAGTGAGGAATGGCATTAAAAACCAAGATCTGAGTGCGAGGTTTGCTAGTCCTGTACGTTGATTAAATTGGAGTTTATAAACTAGTTGATGATTGTTTCTTCTTTTTATTCCTTAAGGAAGCTTTGGTTATTTATTGAGTTTCTTTCACTTAAGTCAAGATGCTTCTTTCAGAATTGATGATGGTCTAATTCTCTTTGCCTTACTTATAGTTCTTTATACATTTATCATAGTATTTCTCATGAATGCCAGGATTGGCTGCCATGTTGTAGGAAATTCAATAGCTGCTCTTGTGTGGCATGAAATGAGCAGCTATATGGGATTAGTAATGATGTCTGTCACAGGCAGATGAAATAAAGCATTATGATATGGCATTGTTGAAAGGATAAGCATGAAAATATTTTCCAGAAATGAAATATTCATGATAGCAGATCATGTTTCAGAACCTTAGCCATTTCAAATAATCACTTATTTCTTCTGCATCTTTTATGAAGTACAGGAAACTAAGGAGATATAGGATTGTGCAAAGGCCACACTGGGATATTAATTTTATACCGAATTAAACTTTCAAAGTTCAGCAGCAAAAAGGTTAAGACCTTCTCATTTAAAGTGTATCTTATTTCTTAAGGTATTTCCTGTTGGTTTTGAGTTCTAACCATTATAGTTTCTGCTGCGATATATATGCAATTTTAATAAAAATAAGTAGTGAGTGTGTGTATGTGTGTAATGTTTATAGTTAATATAAAACATTTCATATACCTCCCTAATTTGATCCTACATACCTAACATAATCTTGTAATTACTATTTTATTAATAAAGAAACTGTGACAGAGACACATAATGTAATTTCCCCAAAGTCATAGAGCCATACTCTATACAAGGGGGAATCCCCAAAAACCTAGAATAAATATTTTTAGAGGATGGGCCTTTTATATTATCCTACATACTTTCCCCACTTAGTAAATGTTCTAGGAACCCATTGACATCACTGAACTAGCTAGAGTTGTTGTGATGGCTGTCTGTTCCGTTTCAGTGAAGTTTTTTTCTTGAGATTCTTTCAATGCATTTGCCCATTTCATGAAGGGTGATTTATGAGTGTTCCTGCCCATGCTATACTGAGTATTCAGTAGTTTTTGACCCATAATGGCATGGCCCCTGTGCCCTACCTTCCCTATATGCCTGATCTCACCCTGAGTGACTTTTTCCCTCCCCGAGATGAAAAAAGTCCTCAAAGGGAAATTTTTTGCCAATGCAGAGGGGTGACAACAAACAAACAAACAAACAAACAAACCCGGCAGAAGCACTAAAAGTCATCAAAATCTACTATTTCAAAAACTGTTTTGAGCAGTGGCAAAAGCATCTTGATAGTTGTATTGCATCAGAGAGTAGTTTGAAGGTGTCTGAAGTTCAAACATGTAAGAATAAATACACAGTTTTAAAATTCAGGTCTTTTTTCGATCCCTCCCTTGTATATGTATTTATAAATTGCCTAGCTGCAAAAAAAAAAGGTATTGAGGTTGATTATCTTTAAAAAGCCAAGATGAAATTTAAACATAAAAATTATCAGATAATATAACACTGAAGGCATATGAACAGGGAGGAAATAAATATGCTAATTATAAGAATTAAGAGCTTTTATAGTCCTATTTTTTAACTTTTAAATTTTTTATTTTAGAGATGTGGGGTACCATTCAGGGTTAAGAATGCAAATTGTCTTTTTTAATAGACATTATTTATTGCAATATTTATTTTTTAATTCTTTAAAATTTTATTTTAGATGGTGATTAAAAATTAAATTTTATTATACTCAATTTTCTTTCATTAATTGCTTTGTGCATTTAATTTGTTAGTTCCTGGAGATATCTGTCTACCTAGGGATACAGAAATGTAAAGATACTAATTGAATACAAAATGGTAAGTGCTGTGGGAGTTCAAAGAAAATAAACTTTACCCATTGCATATATGTGAAAACATAGGTGTGTATGTTTGGTGGAGCAGGGAAAAGCTTCTTGGAAAAGAAGATGACTGAGTTGGGCCTTGAAGGACAGGTAATAATCAGCTAGGTGATATATAGGGCAAGAGTATTTTAGGAGGGAACAATATTACTGACATTAATAGAGACATAAAACAGCATGGTGTGTACAGGGAGAGAAAAGAATTATTATAGGAAGAAATGGGAACTGGTTGTGAGATGAAGCTAAATAGGGGCCAATGATCTTGTCCTCATAAGCTTGTATTTTATTTTGAAATTGTAGACATCTTGAAGACTTTTTTTTTTTTGAGTTGGAGTCTCACTCTGTCGCCCAGGCCGGAGTGCAGTGGCACGCTCATGACCATCCCAGCATCGAACTGATGGGCTCCAGCAATCCTTCCATCTTGATCTTTCAAGTAGCCATAACTACAGGCGCATGCTACCATGCCCTGCTAATATTTTGATTTATTGTAGAGATGAGGTCTCGCCAAGTTGCCTAGGTTGTTCTTGAACCCATGGGCTCAGGTAGTCCTCTCTCCTTGGCCTCCCAAAGTGCTGGAATTACAGGCTTGAGTCATCACGCCCATCTTCTAAACAGGAGAGTGCCATGATCAGATTTGTTATATGAATTCTACTCTTGTAGCTGTGGAGAGAATGGATGAAGGGAAGAGAGGCTATAGGTGAATAGGATGGTTAGACTAATACTCAAGAAGTCTAGGATAATGAAGAAGAAATGCACTTCCAAAGTACTTTTTAGTTCATGGCTTTCAGTTTTAGGAAATTAACTGTGATTTTGAAGAATTGAGTAAAATTGCTATAACAAAACTCCTGTCTCATCTACTTATTTAAGTAAACAAACTTTTTCAGTCCTTTCATGAAAAGAGAAATTAAAAAATTGATGTGAAAATTTGTCCTATACTGGCAATGAATAGCATTTATTCAGAGACTTATGAACTATTTTTAAAAGGAAAAAAAAATGACCCTTCTCATTAAGAAAAGCATTTTTTTTTTTTTTGAGTTGGAGTCTCACTCTGTTGCCCAGACTGGAGTGCAGTGGCAGCTCCCGGCCACCGCAGCCTCGACCTGCTGAGCTCCAGCGATCCTTCCGCCTCAGCCTTCCAAGTAGCTGGAACTACAGGCGCGCGCTATCATGCCTGGCTAATTTTTTTATTTATTGGAGACGAGGTTTCAGCAAGTTACCCAGGCTGGTTTTGAATCCCTGGGCTCAGGCAGTCCTCTCACCTCGATCTCCCAAAGTGCTGGGATTTTAGACCTGAGCCACCACGCCTGGCCCTGTTTTAAGATTTTAAGGTAAATATATATATAAGATATATATATCGATAATAGATAGATCGATCTATTATATAGATTATAATAGATCGATCTATTATATAGATTATGATCGATCTATTATATAGATTATGATAGATCGATCTATTATATAGATTATGATAGATCGATCTATCTATTATAATCTATATAATAGAAGTATGAAAGAGTGATCAATTCAAGGCTTTCAGAAATAAAAATCTGTGTTACATTAGGGTAAAACTCAGTGAGTGGAAATATTGAGGCAAAGAAATAAACCATGTAAATTTTCTAACTCTTGAATAACAAAAATGGATGTTGGTATTTTTTTACAAATTACTGTGGAATTTAGATTCCTTTGATACCCTTAAAAGAGCGATATAATCGTTTTATTTAGGAATGGTAATATTTGTAAAAACTGTAAATTACATCCTTTGCAACCATTCAAACTTGGATGGATGTTTTTAGATGTCAACTGAAAACATGTTATCATGGAGTTTTAGAAATTCTTTTAAGAGTATGGGAGAAAAAAAAAGAAGGCTACAGTTTTAGAGCTCCTTTCTTATAACCTAACTTTCCTCAACAAGCCTTTTTGCAAGATTTAGAAAAAGAAATTGAGATTATGCCCATTGAGAGCTTATTATTTTGTTAGTAATGAAGAGTAGATGCTTGGTAGAGTATGATAAAGTTGATATTCTGTTATCAAAGATGCATGGCCTCACTGGCTCTTAGGTGAACACTTCTTCAATGAAAGGTAGGAGAATCCCTAGGCCACACCAGCATTTTCCTAAGAAAGAAATCCTTGCATCAATAAAGACATTTTAACAAATACATATTTTACTGGGTTTCCAAAGAGAAGACAGATGTAATTTGGGCAAGGAATAATTTTATGGTGACTTTTATAAATTGTTTGCTTTAACCATACTCAGTTATATTGCAACTGCTGCTATAGAATATGTAACTCTGTATAGTGAGTTAGCTAAAAAATATACTCCCAGATAATTGAATTAGTAAGTCCATGTAATTATATAAATTACTCTCTATAATCCTGTGTAATTAAATGTTGGAGAATGCTTACATTTTTTGATATGCTTACTATTGAGTTTGTTGTAATGGCAGTAGTGAGAATAATAGGGACCAGATGCCCACACAGCTAATAAGTTGTGAAACTGTTATTTAAACTCATGTATTAAATACCATGTTCTTTCTACTACAGCAGTTAGAAAGACAGTCTAGTATTTTATGCATATAGAAAGCTGACTATCTTGAAATATACTTTATTATTTACTAGAAGAGATCCTGGCAGCATTATAGGATTTTACTAATTTATTTATGATTTTTTAAAACTCTTAGAAATTTCCAGATCTTAAAGAACATTTGTTTACATGAGTTAGTTTTATCAATATTTAGCATATTAGAAATTAAGATGGAGAAAATTAAACATATATATATTTATTAATCTATTTAAAAATAAGCACAATAAACTATTATATATTAATATAAATAAGATAGTTTTATGGAAAGTAACTATATTGCCCCAAACAAAAAAATTTAGTGGGAAGAGGGCCAGAGTTTTATATTTTTGAAAATCTTTTTAATGGTTGGCTCAATAGAAACAACTGGATTCCCATATCTGCTTTTGCATTCAGTCTGTTGTGTAATGTTATCTGGGTTGAAGTGTATGAAGACAGTCTGCCTCACAGACATGTGCTTTGAAAAGGAAGGTGTTATGGACACCATGTAAGGTTTTTGGAGACCATCAGAGGTCTTTGGAGACACTATAAGGACAGTTTTAAAATATTATAACTAGTGTTATATTATACTTTAATAATGTATATGTATATAATAAAATGAGAGCACAGTTTTCACATGTGTTATTTTGATGATTGAATTTGATTTTAGCTTTATATATTGTGAAGAACTTTTTCTAACTTTTGAATATGTAATTACAATTATGGTAAAATTGTAATCAGAACTTGAAAAGGTTTAAAATATGGATTATACTAGAATATAAGTTTCAACAGGATAGAAATTGTACATAGATGACTTATTTATACAGAAAAGTCAATAGAAAAGAATTTTAAATATATTATTATTAATTTAGTGATTGTAATAGTACCAAATAATTATATACTTTAGGAGAATATTCATTCTATAAATCCTTTGAAAAATCAAGATCCTCAGCCATCTATTCATATTTCTCCATTTTTATCACATTCCCTCCTCCCTCTTTCATATGCTTCCTCCTCTTTAACGTTCACTCCATAAATATTTGTTGGACTGTTATCAGTTAGCTTATATAACAAAGAGATTTAAAAATGTACAATGTTTTAAGTACAATGGAAGTTTATTTCTTCCTATATCCAAGGAACATGTTTCTGCCTGGGGAAGGGCTTGGTCATTGCAGAAGAGACCAGTCAAGGAGCTGCAATTTTTGTGATGTTGAGAACCTGAAGTACTAGATCACCTTGTCATCTCAGCCATGATTTACATTAGTAAGCTGGATACCCTAGCCCTGGCTCTTGAGGTCCATGAAGTACAAGTTGCACATAGGATGTATGCTATAGAAAAATCTACTTTCTGTATGACTGATTTTGTAGGTAAAAACAGCAGAGGAAAAAGTAGTCAGCCTCAGTCTTACTGTATTATCTCTGCCTTCCAAAGTCATACCAGTGTATCTGCTTGGCAAGAGCTAGATCATGTGCCAAAGTCTAGCTGTCAGGAAGTCTAGGAAATACACTTTAGCTTTCTAGTTATCTAGCTTCTCATGCATTCAAGAATACAACAAATTTTTAGAACTTTTAGGAATCGCCACTGATTTCCACAGAAGCTGAACTAGTTTGCACTCGCACCAACAGTGTAGAAGTGTTCCCTTTTTGCCACATCCTCTCCAGCATCTGTTATTTTTTGAGTTATTGATGATGGCCATTCTGACTTGAGTTAGGTGGTATCTCAGTGTAGTTTTAATTTGCATCTCCTTGATGACTAATGAGGCTGAACATTTTTTCATATATCTGTTGGCTACTCTTATGTCTTCTTTTGAGAAGTGTCTATTCATATCTTTAGCCCACTTTGTAATGGGGCTGTTTGCTTTTTCTTTTTAGCATGTTTGAGTTCCTTGTAAATCCTTGATGTTAGGCCTTTGTCAGACATGGGATTGGCAAATATTTTTTCCCAGTCTGTCGGCTATCTCCCTGCTCTCTTGATGGTTTCTTTGGCTTTGCAGAAGCTTGTCAGTTTAATGAGGTCCCACTTGTCTATAACCCAGCAATCTCCCTACTGGGAATATACCCGGGAGAACTCAGGTCACTCTATAAAAAAGATACCTTACGTTTATTGCACATCTATGTTTGTTGCAGCATTGTTCACAATAGCAAGAACATGGAACCAACCGCGCTGCCCATCAAAAGAGAACTGCTTAAAAAAAGGTGGTACATATACACAATGGACTACTATGCAGCCATGAAGAAACACAAAATCATGAACTTTGCAGCAATCTGGATGGAATTAAAGCTTATAATACTGAGTGATATCTCACAGAAACAAAGAGCTGAGTATCACATGTTCTCACTCAAAGTGGACTTGAACAACTACCGTATTACTATAAAAAAAGGATTGAAAGTGCTGGGAAACTGCGGGAAAGGGGTTGGAGGGGTGGGGAGGTGGGATTGATAGTAGTTGATATCTGCCTGGGGAAGGAGGGGCAAACCTCATCAATAAGGGTACCTGCACAGTGAATATTTGTATACCTAGCCCTGAATTATACCCCACAATTTTAAATAAAAATTAAAAGAGGAAACAAAAAAAAGCAACAGAAATGGAGTTGTGGAAACTAATCTACACACATTAAAAAAAAGACTAAAATGAAATACAAGGTATAATGATAATGATTATATCTTGTTAATAAATCGCAGCACCTTCTCCTTCCTTTACTGTCTTGATTTCTATCCCTTGTTAACCTTTGTCATTATAAAAGACTTTATCTTTCTCCTAGTTCCAAGTGTCTCTCCCTTGGTTGCTATAAGAGCATAAGACCAGCAGAACTGGTCATATTGGTCATTTCCGCAACCATTGGCAGCCTTTAATTTTAGTGTGAATACTAGAAATTTCACCCTTGTGTAGTTATTTTGGGGACTGGAGAGATATCTAGTGAATTGAATGAGCCGTTTAGTGAAGTTATACATATGTTAAATATGTCAGTCCAGATCCTTCCTGTTTTGCTGCCTAGTGTGTATGTTTCAGGGTTTCTAACTTCTAATTGAGCTTGGGCATTATGGTAATGAAAGAGTGTATTGTGTTATGATAGAAACCAAGACAATCACAAGATGATGTGATTTTTTTTTTTCCCTTGGTCAGGTCTGAATTAATCACTTTTCTCTCATTATACCTTACCACTTGCTGAAGATTCTATGTAATATATGATTTGAAAAGATACTTTTATTATTGCTTTGGGGTTGTCTAAGAAACAGGTGGATTAAATAATTTATCCTCAACTTCTGGTGGTATTCTGGTCTTTGAAGAGCAAGGAATAGAGGGTAGTAAGATAATGCATCTAAAGTTGTGGGATGGATGAGGAAATCTGAAAGAGTAATTCCAGAAAGAAAGCTGAATCCAAACTACTGGGGGTCGGCCAGGCTCGGTGGCTCCGCCTGTAATCCCAGCACTTTGGGAGGCTGAGGAGAGTGGATTGCTTGAGGCTGAGGGTTCGAGACCCGCCCGGTCAACTTGGTGAGACCTCATCTTTACAATAAATCAAAAATGAGCCAGGCGTGGTAGCAAGCACCTGTAGGTCCCGCTACTTGGAAGGCTGAGGTGGAAGGATCGCTGAAGCCCTGCAGGTCGACCCTGAGGTGACAGTGAGAGTGCCACTGCACTCCAGCCTGGACAACAGAGTGAGACTCCAACTCAAAAAACAAACAAACAAAAAACAAACTACAGGGGATCAAAGAGTTCATTCTGGAGAGTGAGGCACCTAGAGGGTACAGACAAGCCAAATGATGATGTGCTCTGAATCTGAAAGGTGAGTGGTTGACAGCCCAGCAGAGAGATTGGGTTTTTACGTCTGAGCGAGGGAGTTACAAAGGTCCAGATAACCCTGGGCTGAAACTTGGGTCTTCGTGGGTTGCAGAAATCTGAGTTATGGGGGGTATGGCAGGTGTGGTGTAGGAGTGATTAAAAGAATAGTTTCAAGGGCTAGTGCCTTTGGTTTACCTTCAATTTCCTTGCTCATGGGAAGATGGACATGTCCCAGTTGGTTAAAGGTACCAGATATAAATGGACAATAGCATTTACACAATTTTTTTCAATTATTCCCTCATAATGACTCATGTTGTTTAAGGCTAAGAGAGTTTTTCAATACATTGCTTGTCTTGTGAAAATTAGTTTGAGAGATTTAATTACATTAATCTATTTAATAAAAATATTTAGACATAATAGCTAGAGCTCATGAATGTTTCCAGTAATATAAATGAAAAACCAAGTGCAAGATTCAGACAAAAGAAGTTAATTCAGCTGACACTGTTCTGAGTTGTAAAACGACAGACCAGCATCTGAAAGGTTTTTAATGTGGCAATTAAATATGGTTAGAGGGCTATGTAAATTAGCATGTTTTAAACTGCATTTATGGTCATCTTAATCTGATATGGCTGACTTAATTTCATAGTCATTTGAGGATAGTTAATTCTACTTTATAGTTGCTTACTAGGAAATTATGCCTCATGCTGTGTGGTGAGGTTTTGTAAATGAATTTAAAGAAAATTGTTTTTGTTGGAAAAAAAAATTCATTGTTTAAGACCATTTAAAATTACTGCCTCTAAGGGATTGTTGCTGCATGGTATTTTAAAAAAATGTCTTAAGTGTATTTTATATCTTGACAGTTTGAATAAAACAACACAAATGTGCCGATTTAACCAAAAATGTTAAATACTGCAATGGGCTAGTGTATGTCCACGTCTCCTTCTTGAAATGGTTAGTGATTAATCCCATGGTAAAAGTGAATTAGCAGTTTATGAAGTACTGTACCAGTTTATTATAATCTTCTCATTTGTACATATATGCTTTTTGAATCTGCCAAGTAGGTATTTGTAATTCTTTCTCTTTTTCTTCTTCTTCTTTTTTTTTTTTTTAACTAGGAATTTTATTTCAGGCAATCGAGAAAGTTAACAAATTGTTTCATAAATAGCATTAATTATGTGAGCTTCCTCCTGAAAAATTTCAATTTTACACTTAAAATTGGACATTTGGGATTTCATACTGAATAAAGCATTATAGTCATCCCTCAGTATCTGTGAGGGATTGGTCCAGGACCTTCCTCAGATATCTAAGTCTGAGGACGCTCAAGTCCCTGATGTAACATAGTATAGTATTTGCATATAACCTATACATATCCATATACTTTAAATCATCTCTAGGTTACTTATAATACATTGTACAATGTAAATGCTTTGTAAATAGTTATTATGCCATATTGTTTGGAGAATGGTGACAAGAAAAAAAAGTTCATACATGTCAGTACAGATGCAAATTTTTTCCTCCAAATATTTTCAATCCATGGTTGGTTGAATCCATGGATGAGGATCCCATGGGCATAGAGTACTGACTATATTTCAATGTGTTGAGTCAAATTTACCACTTTAAAAAGGAAACTGAGTTTATTAACTTTATAGTTGATTATATTTTGTCCAATATTTAGTGTATATTTGGTGAATTTGTATATGTTTATCTGTTTTCCTAATTTTTCAAATTCTGCCTATGTGGAAACCTCATGTGGCATGCATATTATGCTTTGGAGTTTGTTTTTCCGATAATGATATGCTTATGCATGCAAATATTTTTATAATCATTAAGAGTTTCTAACAGAATTGGGCTTTCTATTTTCAGGTACATGTAACTAAAGACCTTAAACAGCTTAAATTAAACATTTGAAATATGAAGCAAAGTTAAAATACACTACATTGTCTGTATACTCTCCTTAATTAAAAAAACTTCAAATATGTTTGAATCATTCCTCAGAAAAAGAGTGGAAAATAGATTACATTTGATATAGAAGTGTAATGTAAAGATTACTATGGACAATATTTCTGTACATCTTATGAGAACAACTGAAGAAAAGTAAAAAATGTTGGGAAAACCAAATTACTGATTAGAAAGGTGTATACAGGTTATATAAATTAAGTGATAATGCTCAATATTACAGTTTATATTGAAAAAGTTTTGAAGAAGAATAGCGCTTTGTATTTATACAGTCTGATTAAATATTCATAATTTATGAATTATTCATTTTCATAATTTATGTAAATATCATCAAACTGATTTCATGCATTAACATTATCATATATTATATATTTAAAGTTTAAAAATTCATTTCATTTGGCATTTAAAAAATGCCATGTACAAAATATGGTAATTGTTAAAATTGTTAAGAAGAAACTTTTGGCTGCATGTGGTAAGTCTTTAATCCCAGTGCTTTGGGATGCCAAGGCAGGAGGATTGCTTGAGCCCAGGAATTCAAGACCAGTCTAGGCAACATAGCAAGACCTAGTCTCTACAAAAAATACAAAATTTACTTGGGTGTGGTGGACTACACATCTGTAGTCCCAGTTACTTAGAAGGTTCAGGCAAAAGTATCTTGAGCCCAGGAAGTCAAGGCAACAGAGTGACACATCTGACTCCAAAGCAAAATGGAAGGAAGGAAGGGGAAGGGGAAGGGGAAGGAAGGAGGAAAGAAATAAAACCTTTAATTTCACCTTTTAGAGGTAAGCATGGTTATTTATATTAAATAAAAACTACCTAGTTTAGAGTAATATATTACATTCATTGGACCTTCTTAAAATGTTTATCACTGATGCTAGTGAGAAAAACTATATTAATTAGCATATTTCCTCAAGTAGTTTTCTTTTAGATCCTTCACTTTCTTTTATTCTCTCATATTTTGTTGTGGTACCTAATACAGCTGTGTTTATTCTGTTGAGACTGAGGTACCATATGAAACACATCTTCATTTTCCAGAACCACTTTTATTTCCTTTGGTAAGGACATTATAGTTTTCCTCATGTAAACTTGGCACATTCATTCTTAGATTTATTTATACTATTCCACATTTTGTATTGCTTTTGTTCAAAAAATCATTTTTCTAAAAAGTTTTGCAATTGGTTATTTCTGTATACAAGAAAGCCATTAAGTTGATCTTAATTTTGACCACATTCTGAATGTTCTTATTTATCTTTTTCAGCTAATTATCTCTGTCTTTCTAGGTAGTCATATTATCTAAAATAACAATTTATTTTTCTTTTTAAAACCCCATAAGGCTCATTTTCACCCCCTTATTTACTAGACCCTCTATTCCCTCTTGACTCTCATGGAAAGTCCTTTTGACTTTCATAAAACTCTTACTAGCATTTATCATTTAATATAATATATGCCTTAGGCTGCTCATATGGAATTAAAGAAGTTTTTTTCCCCCTTGATTACCAGTTGCTTAAGAGGTTTTTGTTGATGGTTACTGTTTATCTTAACATGCAGTGAAGTATACTGATTACCCTCCACTGATACCATGAGGCTGCTGTGTGAGCTTCCCTTACCACATAATCTCACCTTAGGGAGAAGAAAGATGAGGAGTCATGAATTCTTGAACTGAGCATATGCAGAAATTACTGAGAAAACCCAGAAGATGGATGTTTATCTAGAAATGACTGGATTATATTTTTTGATATTAAGTGCAACAGGAACTTGAGAGAGATGATAAATTCCATTGTAGATAACAATAATTTTGCCGGGCTTGGTGGCTCAGCCTGTAATCCCAGCACTTTGGGAGGCCAAGGTGAGCGGATTGCCTGAGCCCGCAGGTTTGAGACCTGCCTGTGCAACTTGACAAGACCTCATCTCTACAATAAATCAAAAAAATCAGCCGGGTGTGGTAGCACATGCCTGTAATTCCGGCTACTCGGAAGGCTGAGGCGGAAGGATTGCCGGAGCCCAGCAGGTCGAGGCTGTGGTGGCTGGGAGCGGCCACTGCACTCCAGTCTGGGTGACAGAGTGAGACTCCAACTCAAAAAAAAAAGAAAAAGAAAACAATAATTTTATATTTTCATAATTGAATTTGTAGTGTATGAAACCTGCAACATCAATAATAACTTTGTTGATTTTTTTTTTGTTTTTTTTTAAACTTTTAAAATTTTATTTTAAATATGTAGGGTACAATTCAGGGTTGAGTATACAAATGTTCATTATGCAGGAACCCTTGTTGATGAGGTGTGCCCCCTTTTCCCCAGGCAGAGTTCCACTACTGCCAATCCCAACCCCTCGCCCTCCTGTAGTTTCCTGCTACTGCCAATTCTTTTCTTATAGTATTACAATAGTTGTTCAAGGTCTGCATAAAGAGTGAGAACATGTGATACTCAGTTCCTTGTTTCTGTGATACATCACTCAGTATTATAGGCTCTAAGTCCATCCAGGTTGCTGTGAAGTTCATGATTTTTTTCTTCTTTATGGCTGCATAATATTCCATCATGTATATGTACCAATTTTTTTTTAAATCCAGTCCTCTTTTGGTGGGCAGCATGATTGATTCCATGTTCTTGTAATTGTGAACAATGCTGTGATAAACATACATGTGCAGGTATCTTTTTTTAAAGAGTGATTTGAATTCTTCTGGGTATATTCCCAGTAGGGGAGTTTTGGGGTTGTATGGAAGGACAATTTTTAGATCTTTTAGAAATCGCCACACTGTTTTCCACAGAGGCTGTACTAGTTTACACTCCTACCAACAGTGTAGAAGTATTCCCTTTTGGCCACATCCTCTCCAGCATCTGTTGTTTTTTGAGTTATTGATGATGGCCATTCTGACTGGAGTTAGGTGGTATTTCAGTATAGTTTTAATTTGCATTTCTTTGATGACTAGTGAGGCTGAACAGTTTTTCATGTAACTGTTGACTGCTCGTATGTCTTCTTTTGAGAACTGTTTATTCATATCTTCCTCCCATTTTGTAATGGGGTTGTTTGTTTTTTCTTTTCAGCACATTTGGGTTCCTTATAGATCCTAGATATTAGGACTTTGTCAGACATACAGTTGGCAAATAGTGTTTCCCAGTGTGTGGGCCGTCTCTCTGCTCTTTTGATGGTTTCTTTGGCTTTGCAGAAGCTTCTCAGTTTGGTGAGGTCCCACTTGTCTATCTTATCTCTTATGGCATGGGCACTTGGGGTTTTGGTCAGGAATTGGTTGCCAGTTCCAATTTCCATGAGGGTGTCTCCTGCAGTTTCTAAGGTTCTTACAGTTTCAGATTTTACGTTTTAGGTCTTTGATCCATTTAGAGATGATTTTTGTGTAAGGTGATAGGTAAGGGTCTTGTTTTAATCTTCTGCATGTGGTAAGGCCAGTTTCCCCAGCATCATTTACTGAGTAGGTTCTCCTCTCCCAAGTCATTAGTGGTGGAGGCTTTCTCAAAAATGAGTTGGTTGAGAAATTGAGGTTTTGCTTCTAGAATCTCTATCTTGTTCTATTGGTCTATATGCCTGTTCTTATACCAATACCAGGCTGTTTTGATTATTATAGCTTTATAATAAATTTTAAAGTCTGGAAGTATGATGCTTCCTGCTTTGTATTTTTTTTTTTTGCTGAGGATTACTTTGGTGACTCATGGTCATTTATGTTTCCTTATGAATTCCTGTATTGTCATTTCCAGGTCTGAGAAGAATGCTGCTATTAATTTAATGGGTATTGCGTTAAATCTGTAGATTGCCTTGGGTAGGATGGACATCTTAACAATCTTGATTCTTCCAATCCATGAGCATGGAATATTTTTCCATTTGTTTGTGTCATCTTTAATTTCTTTGAGCAGTGTTTTGTAGTTTTCATTGTAAAGGTCTTTCATGTCTCTGGTTAGGAAGATACCAAGGTATTTGTGTTGTTTTTTTTCTGGCTATTGTGAATAGAATTGTGCTTTTTTACTTGGGTTTCTGTTTGTTTATTGTTGGTGTATAGAAATGTGACTGTCTTTTGCACATTTATTTTATACCCTGAGAGTTTGCCAAAGTCCTTTATCAGTGCAAGGAGGTTTTTGACAGATTCTCTTGTGTTTTCGAGGTACAGCATCATGTCGTCTGCAAAGAGGGATAATTTGACTTTCACTTGTCCTGTTTGGATATGCCTATCTCCCCTCTTGTATGATTGCTCTAGCTCGGACTTACAAAACTATTTTGAAAACGAGAAGTGAGAGTGGGCATCCTTGTCTTGTTCCGGTTTTCATGGGAAATGATTCCAATATCTGTTTAGCAGCATGCTGGCTGTGGGTTTCTTGTAGATGATACTTACTGTTTTAAGGTATGTTCCATCCATGCCTAGATGTTTGAGGGTCTTTATCAAGATGGGGTGCTGGATTTTATCAAAAACTTTTTCTGCATCTAATGATATAATCGTGTGGTATTTGTTTTTACGTCTGTTGATGTATTTTATTACGTTTATAGTCTTATGAATGTTGAACTAACCCTGCATCCAGGGGATGAAACTTACCTGGCCATGGTGGATGATTCTTGAGATGTGTTGTTGAATCTGGTTTGCTAGGATCTTGTTGAGAATTTTAGCATCTGTGTTCATCAAGTATACAGTAGTTCTCTTTCTTTGTTGGATCTTTACCTGGCTTGGATATCAATGTGATGTTAACTTTGCAAAATGATTTGGGGAGAGTTCCATCTTTCTCAACTGCCTGGAATACTTTCAGTAGGTTTGGTATCAATTCCTCCTTGTATGTTTTGTAGGATTCTGTTGGAAAGCCATCTGGTTCAGGCCTTTTTTTTGTAGGTAGTTTTCTTATGACATAATCAATTTCCTGGAATGTTTTTGATCTATTTAGGGTCTTGATTTTTTCTAGTTTCAATTTGGGGAGGTTGTGTGATATCAGAAAGTCCTCCATTTATTTTAGATTTTCAAGTGTGTTTCCACATAAGTGTACATAGTAGTCTCTGATAATCTTTTGTATTTCTTCGGGGTCAGTTGTGGCTTGATCTTTTGCATTTCTGATTGTGTTTATTTGGGTGTTTTCTTGGTCAGTCTAGCTAGTGGACCATCAATCTTGTTTATCCTTTCAAAGAACCAGCTTTTTGTTTCATTAATTTTTTTGTATTATCTTTTTGTCTTATACATCCTTTTATTTTGGTGATCTGGATTTTTTTGCTGAAGTTAAAGTTTTGGTGGTGTTGCTTTTCCAGCTCCCCTAGGTGATTTGTTAGGTTGTTAACTTGTGATCTTTCTGTTTTCTCATGTGTGTTTGTAGTGATATGAATTCCCCTCTTAGTATTGTTTTCATGGCATCCTAGAGGTTTTGGTAAGATGTTTCTTCATTTTCATTTGTTTCCAGGTTTTTTTTTTTTTTTTTTTTTTGTAAAGAAATGAAGTTTATTGGTTCATGGTTCTACATGGTGCTGTCCTCTGTTTGGCTTCTAGTGAAGCCTCAGGAAGGTTTTACTCATGAGTGGAAGGCAAGGAGAGGTGGCGTGTCACATGGCAAGAACAGGAGGGGGAAGAGGTGTGCCAGACTCTTTTAAACAACCAAAGAATGGAGTGAGAACTTGCTCATTACCACAAGGAGGGCACCAAGCTATTTATGAGGGTTCTGCTCCCACAACCCAAACACTTTCTACTAAACCCCACCTCCGAAACTGGGGATCACATTTCTTTTTTTTTTTTAATCAATATTTTTTATTATGGTTTTGTGGGGTACAGTTAAGGCTTAGGTTTCAATTATGTTTCATTCAGGCACCCTGTTGATAAGAGGTGTTTCCCCATCCCCAAACAGATATTTGCTACTGTTAATCCTATCCCCCGCCATCCCCATAGTTTCCCAGTACCGTTAGTCATTTTCTTATAGTATTACATTGGATGTTCAAGGTCCATTATATGAGTGAGAACATGTGATACTTGGATCTTTGTTTCTGTGAGAGGTCACTCCGTATTATAGACTCTAGTTCCATTCAGGTTGCTGCGAAATTCATGATTTTGTTCTTTTTTATGGCTGCATAGTATTCCATCGTGTATATGTATCACATTTTTTTAATCCAGTCCTCTTTTGATGGGCAGCATGGTTGTTTCCGGTTTCTTGCTATTGTGAATAATGCTGCGATAAACATACGTGTGCAGGTATCTTTTGTATAGAGTGATTTGAGTTCTTCGGGGTATATTCCCAGTAGGGGGATTGCGGGGTCATATGGGAGGTTGATATTTAGAGCTTTTAGGAATCGCCACACTGCTTTCCACAGAGGTTGCACTAGTTTACACTCCCACCAACAGTGTAGAAGTGTTCCCTTTTCACCACACCCTCTCCAGCAACTGTTATTTTTTGAGTTGTTGATAATTGCCATTCTGACTGGAGTTAGGTGGTATCTCAGTGTGGTTTTGATTTGCATCTCCCTGATGATTAGTGAGGTTGAACATTTCTGCTTAAGTGTTTGTTGGCTTAAGTGTTTGTTGGCTGCTCAGATGTCCTCTTTTGTGAAGTGTCTGTTCATATCTTTTGCCCATTTTATAATGGGGTTGTTTGTTTTTTTCTTTTCAGCACATTTGAGTTCCTTGTAGATCCAGATGTTAAGCCTTTGTCAGACCTGGAGTTGGCAAATACTTTTTCCCAGTCTGTAGGCTGTCTCCCTGCTCTCTTGATGGTTTCTTTGGCCTTGCAGAAGCTTGTCAGTTTAATAAGGTCCCACTTGTCTATCTTTTCTCTTATGACCTGTGGGTTTTGGGTTTTGTTCTGGAATTAGATGCCAGTTCCGATTTCCATGAGGGTATTTCCTTCATTTTATAATGTTCTTATGACTTGAGGTTTTACATTTAGGTCTCTGATCCATTTGGAGTTAAACTTTGTGTATGGGGATAGGTAGGGGTCCTGTTTCAATCTTCTGCATGTGGTCAGCCAGTTTTCCCAGCACCATTTACTAAATAAGTTCTCCTCTCCCCAGTGGTCCAGGTATCTTTTAATCTCTGCTTTGATCTCCATGTTGATCCAGGAGTTGCTTTGCATCATGCTGTTTAGTGTCCATGACTTTGTGGGTTTTGGGAGAACTTTGTTGGTGTTGATATTTATTTTTATTCCACTGTGGTCTGAATAGGTGCATGGTGGGATTTCAATATTGTGAAATTTGTTTATGCTTGATTCATGGCTGAGAATGTGGTCAGTCTTAGAGTACGTTCCATGTGGTGATGAGTAGAATGTATATTCTGTGGTTGTTGCATATTCTGTAGGTATCAATTAAGTTCATTTGGTCAAGCACCACATTGAGATTCCGAATCTTATTGTTGATTTTTTTGTCTTGATGATCTGTCTAGGTTTGTGTGTGGGTATTTAAGTCCCCAGCTATGATAGTGTTAGCATCAAAATCTTTTTTAAGTTTGCTTGGAAGTCTCTTTATGAAAGTTGGTGCTTCTATGTTGGGTGCATATATGTTTAGGATGAATATTTCTTGTCTGTGGATTGAGCCTTTAATCATTATGTAGTGATCTTCTGTATCTTTTTAAATTTTTGATAGCTTAAAGAGTATTTTGTCTGATATTAAGATTGTGATTCCTGCTTTCGTGTTCCATTCTTCTGAAATTTTGTTTCCCATACTCTTACTTTGACTCTGTTAGTGTCTTTTCTGGTGAGATGAGTCTCTTAGAGACAATATGTTATTGCCTCATGATATTTTATCCATTTTGTAATTCTGTGTTTTTCCAGTGGTGCATTTAGTCCATTCACATTCAGCTAATTATTGAAATGTGAGAGTTTATCTTGGTTATGGGGTTCTCATAGAATTTGTTGTTGTTCCTGTTTGTTGTCTTTCTTTTGGTTTTTGGGTTGATTCATGTGTGTTTTCAATCTTTTTCCTGCATTCTTGTGAAGAGTATTGTCATTCTTTTTTTCCTTTCTTGTATGTTTAATACTTTCTTATGTGTTTTTTGTAGAGCTGGTCTAGAGTCAGTATAAGCTCTTAGAGATTAAATGTCTGGGAAAGATTTTAATTCTCCATCACTGATGAAGCTTAGCTTAGTTGGGTAGATAATTCTTCGTTGATATTGTTTATCTTTGAGAACTTTGAATATTGGGTTCCAAGTTCTCCTAGCCTGAAGTGTTTCTGTAGATAAGTCTGCTACTATTGTAGTTGGTATTCCCTGGTAGGTAGTCTGACTTTTTTCTCTTGCTACATTTAGGATTTTTTCTTTTTTTTACCTACTTTATGTAGGCAAATTACTATGTATCTAGGAGTTGGTCTGCTCATTTGTCATCTTGCAGGGGTTGTCTGAATCACTTGTGTTTGAATGGTCACGTCACTGATGAGATTAGGGAAGTTTTCTTGGATAATTTCATGGAATGTTTGTTCCACGGTGGGTTTCTGTCTCTCTTTCTGACTCAGGAAGTCCAATTAATCTTAGGTTTGGCCTCTTGAAATAATCACTCATCTCTTGACGGTTTTGCTCTGTCTTTTTAAGCTTCTTTTCTATGTTTTTACAGTTTGGATTAGTTCCATATTTTGCTCCTCAATCTCTGAGGTTCTTTCTTCTGCTTGGCTAATTCTGCTTTCGGTGCTTATCAGTTTGTTATTTATTTCATTTTCTATGTTTTTTATTGTTGTTATTTCAGTTAACAACTCCTTCATTCTTTCCTCTTGTCTCTCCTTGATTCTATTTATTCTCTCTATTAATGTCCTGATATCTGGGTTTGTGATTTGAGACCAGTCATTCTGTGGGCTCTTTGTTGGGAGCCGGCCATGGAGGCCCACTGAGTGCTGGGGATCAGGAAGGGCCGTTGACCCCGAGACCACTAGGATGCATTCGGGAGCTATTGACCCCGTTTCCTCCCCCTTTCTACTCAGCACTAACCAGATTAAGCTCCTGTGAGCTAAAAACATAAAAACTCTGAGACCGGGATGAACACAAGCTAACTTTAGAAGCTCATTGCTCCCATCCTTCCGCAAACTGCAGTTTTGACTTCCACACAACTTATAATTCAAACTCGTGTCACATCTAAGAGCCTTAGTATTGGTCACAGGCTTCTGGGTCATGATCTTAGGATTTATTGAAGGTGTAATTGTAGAATATAGTTTTAGAAGACAGCCATTTTGTTGAAAGAATGCGGCTGGGTTACTTGCAGGTAGCCCCCTGTGAACTTTGGACTGGGCCACATTCCAAACATTCTGGGATGGGCCACTTTCGTTTGTAAAGTAAATACTTAAGCTTCTATATAATTGTTTAACTTGGCATAAATCAATCAGTTTAGGATGAAAAAGGTTTATAGAATGTGTCAGTCACAGATTAGGTTATCCTTTGTTATGGGATTTTAAGATTATCATATGAAAAGGGTTTAAAGGCAATCATTGATTAAGTTTTCATGGATTAAGGTTTCTGGTGGGTGGGGGACGCCCCTCCCACATTTCACTTTGTGTATAAAAGACCCGTTGAAATTCCCAATAACACACACATCGCTTCTTCACTAGACCAGAGTCCAGTCTCTTTCTCTCTCTCTTTCTCTTTCTTCTTCCCCCCAATCACCGACGCCGTCTCCACCTTTTGGGTACCCTGAACCCCACTGGAGCTGGTCTCCGGCAGCTCTTCATTGTTTGGATTCCGCAGTCTATATTCTCAGTGGCTGACCTCCCAGGTGTCTGTGCGGGACCCATATTCTTATTTTGGTTTTTCTTCATTTGTGTAGCTTTTACTCCCTCCTTTTCTTTTTTAAACCTCTTTAATTCTGTTGTTCAGGGATGAGGGGGTAGCTTTTACTTCTGTTTGCTCAATCTCCTATTCTTCCTTATGTGGATCCTCTGGCTTTGTTCAATTCTGAAGCTGGACTATGGGTAGGGGGCTTTACTGTCTTCAGTTCTGAGATTTAATTGAGGTGGGAGCTGTGATTTAGAAAGTATCTACAGATCCCAGTATCTGCTGACAGGTGTGTGCGCCCCTGGTACCTACTTCTCACTGCTTTACAATCTGCTCATACAGTGGGGGTATAGGTTTGCTCCCTAACAGCAAAATGAGGTAAGAAAGAGGAATAGAATGGAAAATGGAAGGAGGGGGATGAGAGGAAGGTGAAGAGAGAATAAGAGGGAGAATAGACATGCGTACCAGCTAAAAAATGAAAAGAGACACAAAAAGTAAGAAAACTAAAACATGCAGACAGTCATAAAAACATACAAACTGACAGAGACCCTCCCATTGATGTATTCTCCCTCAAAAATACCCACACACAGTCTAAAAAACAGCAATAATATAACAGAAACAAAGCAAGTATGAAGACATAATCAAAAACAGAAAGAAAGAGTGAGAAAAAGAAAAAACTGAAACAAAAAAACAAACAAAAAAAGAGCAAAACAAACAGACAAACAAAAAAACAAAACTCGCTCTAAGATGGTTCCTTTAATTTCAACTTCCTTTCAGTTCTAATCTCTAGCCCCTCCCCTCTGCTCTCAGTGCAGGCTTATAGGGTTGCTCTCAGCATGGGTCAGATGCCCCAGGACTACTGTGGGAGGGGTGTGGATCAGATCTGGACTCGCCCAACTTGCTGCCTGTCAAGTCTCTTGCTCAGATCTGTTGAGTCTGTGTCTGATCTATCGTGAGGGAGGGGTGTCTATCTCTCCAAGTTTGTTGAGATTACCTCTAGGTCTCAAGTTGGAGGCTGGGTGGAGATGGGTAGGGCAATGCAGGTCTCTGCCTGGTTTGGGGACTGAGAAAATGACTCTGGCTGGAGTTTCCTCACCCCTCACCGGTGGTGTGTCTTCTCTCCAGCTCTCCCCGACTACTCTCTCCATAGATCCCAAGCTCCAGCCACTTTGCTGTCACAGGTGATGATTAGGGCCAGGCTTCAGGTGATGAGGATCAGCTGAATTCAGCAGACTTTTCTCAGGAATATCCCGAGAGCAGCAGATGGTCCTGTGGGCCCTCCAGGGCTCCATTCTCAGGGTAGTGGGGGTGGGGGTTGCAGTCACCTCTAGAGGAGATACCTGGATGCATGCACCCGAGTCTTCCCTCAGACTGTCTTTCACTCATGCACCGGCATATGCCCACTCACCTCAATAATATATTTGGAACTAAAGTTTCTCTAAGTGTGGTTGTCAGAATGCTTGGGGAACCCAGAGATCCTTTCAGCAAGTCTGTGAGGGCAAAGCTATTTGCATAATAGTACTAAGAATTTATTTGCCTTTTTTCACTCTTGTTCTCTCATGAGTTTATGGTGTAATTTTTCAGAGACTATATGGCATGTGACATCGCATCAAATTATTTCAGAAGCAGACATGAAAATTCATTTGTTTCTATTAAGGCAGACATTAAAGATACTGCAAAAATGTAAAACAGTACCACTATTTTCACTCCTCTTGAGGACTATGTATTTTAAATTATTTTAGATACGTTATTTATTTATTTTAAATAAAAATGTTATTTATTTTAAAATAATGGGTTTATTGTTATTTTAAGATTAATTAATAAATGTGTTTTTTCATTTAAAAAACTTTTTTTAATTTTAAAGATGTGGGGTATAATTCAGGGTTAGGTATCCAAATGTTTATTTTGCAGGTACCTTTGTGGATGAGGTTATTTCCCCCCACCCCCCAGCAGTTTCTTGGAGTATTCAATAATGTTTTTTAAATGTCAAGGGTTCCTACATCCAGAAAATTTGGAAACCATTGGCTATACCTGAGGCAACATTTGCATTGGAGTTTGGAGTGTAAATATTGTGGAGGAGGTTTCTCCAACCTTTGGACTTCACTGGGCCACATCAAGTAAAGAGGAATTTGTCTTGGGCCACAGATAAATTATATAATATAGTTACAGTATACATAATGGCTTCCTTTATTGTTTTAATTTTTTTACTATAAAGTTTAGAAAAATGAGAACAATATAAAACTAGTGGAAAATTTGTCCTTGTTTTTATAAAATTAATGTGTCAATGTTTTTTTTGGTGAAAGTGGTTGCAATTCTTAGTGAGTTTTCAAGGTGCTCATCAGGAATGTTCTTTCAAATTTTTCTCTTTTTGTGTTTCATCATTGAAAATAGCTGCTCATAAATGTATGTTGCCAAAAACTGATGTTGTGTATTAGGTGTGATTGTGAACTTCAGAAATGGAACTACACATGGGGTTACAAAGAAAATAAATGCTAAAAAATACATGATTTTGTGGGACCATTACTAGCTGTCCTGGGGTACATGCGGCCCATGGCTGTGCATTATACGTGCCTGTTGTAGATAATGGAATCAGACTGGTATCTGAGTGATATTGAGTATGTTTTTCAATTTTTTTCTGAGTCTCACTTTCCTTATTTATAATTATAATTGAACTAATAATGTTTATAAGAATTTATGAGGAGTTGAGTTAATATATGTACACATCCCACTTAATGTACTATTTATACTACGTACTCAACACTTGGTGAATAGATAGATGATGAGATAGGTAGCTTTTTAGTTTTATCCAGATATCACTGGTGACATCTGTGTGAAAATAACCTAATAGCTTTTTCTCTGTTTATTTTGTTTTTGTAAAGTCATTTAAGACTCTGAAAAAGATTGAGAAGGTTATTAGTTTCCTTTTTCGAGCTAAATGAACAGATTTATAGATACTGGTATATGAAACCTGTCTTTCCTTCACATTTTGTTGTTGTTGTTGTTGTTGTTGTTGAGTCAGGGTTTTACTCTGTTGCCCAGAATGGAGTGCTGTGGCACAATCACGGCCCACTGTAGCCTAGACCTCCTGGACTCAAGAAACTCTGCCTCAGCCTCCCAAGTAGCTGGGACTATAGGCACATGCCACCATGCCTGGCTAATCTTTTGATTTTATTTGTAGACATTTGTTGTCTTAATGGGAAGCATACTGATATAAAATGCCACTTTAAAAATAGTAGAAAAAGGAAATATTCTCTGTCAAGTACCGTTCTATTGACATAAAACTGATGTTTAAATAGATGCACATCCTTTTACTGAGAAGCTGTTGCCCAATCAGATTCAGTTGTATTTTAATAAATCAAATAGGAAATATTGAGCTACTATGTAGCTATTGTCTTGAAATATACAGATTGAAAAAAATCTAAAGTACTATATATTGGATATATGGTACAACATTTAGGAAATTGAGATGGACAATGTGTCTGCGTTTATTAATTTCAAATACTTGGCTTGAATTTTGACACAATGATCATGTATTCGGTTAACAGTAAAGAACAATGAGTGCATGTCTTTTATTTTTGCAGTCTCATATTACAATAGCCATTCATTTAACCATTTTTATCTGTAGCACTCATTTGAAATTTGCATGTGTCAAAAAAAATAAGATTTTATCAAGAATGAAAAAACTTGATAAAACAGTGCTGGTGATGAATTGCTCCTGTTGCTGGTTTTCATCTCATATTGGGAGTTACCTACAGTGCAGTGTAAGTAAAAAAGATGCTACCTTCATTTCATTCATTTTTATTTAATGGGTTGGTGTAGAATACAAGACATTATTTTTCCCAATGTACATGCAATAGTGAAGTGAGCAAACGTTGTATTAAGTAAGCTTTTTAGTTTTACATAAAAATCAATACTAGCCTGTTTTTAAGCATCTTAAGATTATTATTTTTTCATTAGTTTGTGCTGTACTTTTATCTCTTACAATGTAATAGTTGGCCATCTAACCCAATATTATTAAATAGAGTGACTGAAAAAGTATAATCTGTTTTTCATCTAATTCATCTTCATCACGATACAATACTCATCATCTTGGTCTAAGTAAATGAAAACTCTTGAGGAAATTATGGTAGAATGGTCTCAAACACAATTACTAGATCAAAAGACTGAGAGGTAAAAGTCCTCATGGTGACTGTGACCAAATTATTAAATGTTGTGGCTTACTTACTTTAAATAGGAATGTATCTTTTAAAATATTTTTATTTTAATTTTTAATGGGGGGTACAGTTTTGGTCTGGTCTTTTAAGTGTACCCACCACCCCATCTGTGCACATTGGACTGGATAGGTGAGTTTTTTTTTGTCCCTCCACACTTCCCCTGCTCTTCCTTTTGAGTCTCCAGTGTCCATTAAACCATTTTATATGTCTTTGCATATATTACAGATTATTTGTAGAAAAGATATTAGAGTCTATATACTGTAAAATACCCTGTAGAAAGGAAGTGAAAGAGTCAATATTCTGTGGTGAGGTCAAATTGAAATTTCCTTCTAATCCATAAGCCACTGCAGATAAAACCTGCGATTGTGGCTATGATTATTTATAGAGAATGATCATATAAAATTCAGATTATTAGGCCAGGTACAGTGGCTGAAGCCTGTAATCCAGCACTTTGTGAAGCTGAGGCGAGGATCGCTTGAGCTCAAAGTTCAAGACCAGCCTGAACAACATAGTGAGATCTCATCTCTACAAAAAATTTTAGTCAGGTGTGGGGGTTGTGCCTCTAGTCCTAGCTATTTGGTAGACTGAGTAGGGTGAATTTCTTCAGCCCAGGAGGTCAAGGCTGTGGTAAGCCATGGGCAACAGAGTGAGACCCTGACTCTAAATAAATAAAATTCAGATAATTTATATACTTATAGACCCTCCTATTTGAGGAAGAAATATTGTACCATTACAATGTATTGAACACCTACTGTGTATTATCCTAGGATCGCAGGACAGGACAATGACCCTGTCCTCAAGGAATTCCTAGCCTACAATTTATAATAATGTAATTGATTAGTAATTAAAACATAGAGTTAAGTCCTATGATATATATGAACATTTGATGATATGTAGTATATTTTATTATTTGAATAGTTGGTATCAGATTCCTTTACAAAGAAAACATTTTTGTTTTGATAAACATAAGCTCACATGGAGTAGATGAGAGCCATGAGACTGGAGTGGGGGCAGGGACTCTTACTCTTCAACACCAAAGAAGAGATTAATTTTTATTAGCACAGGGGAAGGGCTGCTGAGAGACAGGAGGAGAGGAGATCCAGGTGGAAGTTGGCATTGAGGCTGGTGTCATACTGAGAGAAGGCCATTTATTTTCCCCATCACCCTTCTTCCTATGCAGGCATTCTCAATAAAACCTTGTTGCATAGTTAAGGCTCTTAGGGCTCCATGCTAGCCAAGAAATATTTACTTGCTTTATTAAAGTTTAGAGGAAGAAGATGACTTTTAACATTTGAACTTTAAAGAGAAAGTCACCTGATATAAACTAACTGACTGCATTTGATACATTCTTGCTCAAAACTCTTTATTTTTCACCTCATTCTTTCATAGTGAAGTATATTCCATCTCACTCACCTGTAAAATTTCTAGAGGGTGAGAATATATTTCATGCATCTTGGTTGCCCTCTTAGTATCTAACATAGCAGCTGCCCAACCCAGATGCTCATTCATATTTTTCAAATAATTTACTGTTATTAATAGCAATAATTTTTATTTAATTAATGTGTTGTTTTGCCAAAATTGTAGAGAATAATAGAATTGCGGTAACGATGATCCTGTATACTGATTCTGATAAATAGAGCCCTGGAAGGCTTCTCTGTTTGGATAATGTAGTTTTAGCTCTGAAATCTTTTTTTTTTTTAATGGCAAGCAACTAAAATTGCCGGAAAACTATATCTGGAAATAAAACAGCCGCTGATGTGTTCGGCATGCAAGCCCAAGCTTATAAAGTATTTACCAGTATACACAGAAACCAGTCAGCTTGGGAAGGAAATAAATACTTGAAAGGATTTTTGATGAAGAAAATGTTTCTTTGCTAGTTTCAATTCATTCTAGGAAAGTCCTTAGGAGTTTATGATGTATACACATAAGAAGGACAGAAGAAGCAATATCCTTTGCTTTCAGATAGCAGAACCCTTAGATGTCAGAGTCAGCTAGTATGTAAATGGCAGAAGTTCATTTTCTACCAGGAGAGCATCTAGGGACCTACGAGACATATTTTAATGCTATCTTAACAGTTTCTAAAGACTATCACACAAGTCTGGTTCTATAAATGATACTAATAATGCCATGGGGCATATTAATTTTTTTTAATTTTTTATTTATTTATTTTTTTGAGTTGGAGTCTCACTCTGTCGCCCAGACTGGAGTGCAGTGGCCGCTCCCGGCCACCGCAGCCTCGACCTGCTGGGCTCCGGAGATCCTTCCGCCCCAGCCTTCCGAGTAGCCGGAATTACAGGCATGCGCTACCACACCCGGCTGATTCATGGGGCATATTTTAAAAACCTTTGAAAGCAATGATCTTATTCATAGGGCAGATTCATATGAACTGTTTGCTATTAGAAACATTTTACAAGTTTTCTCTATTATACACAAAAACTATATCATTTGATTTCTAACATACTAAAATGGAGAAAAGCACCTTAGAGACAGTAAGATGGACTGACAACTGGCTCACTCTTTTTAAGAAAAAGAAAGCACCTGTTGTGTGTTAGGAAGTACCTGAGAATTTAGCATGTAACAAAAATGTGATCTAGTTGGAGATATTCATTTATACATATTTTATTGTAATAAGTACTTTTTAAAAAATTTATTGTAGAGATGAGGTCTTGCCAAGTTGCCCAGACTGGTCTTGAACCTGTGGGCTCAGGCAGTCCTCTCACCTCAGCCTCCCAAAGTGCTGTGGAATTACAGTCTTGAACCACTGCACCCAGCCTGTAATGAGTACTTTAATAGAATATTTTTTATCAAATGTTGTGTGAGAGATAAAAGTTTCAGTGCCTCATGGGAGGCCGAGGTGGAAGAATCACTTGAGCCCAGAACTTCAAGACCAATTTGGGCTACATTGGGAGATCTTTTCTCTGCAAGGAAGAAGAAAATTATCCACGTGTGGTAATTCCACATCTGTAGTTCCAGCTGTAGTTCCAGCTACTTGGGAGGCTGAGGCGGAAGGATTGCCTCAGCCAAGGAAGTCAAGGGTACAGTGAGCCACTATCATGCCACTGCACTGCAGCCTGTGTGACAGAGTGACACCCCAACTTAAAATTTAAAACGTTTCATTTATGAGAGAGGAAAGGAACTATCAGAGGTGAAAGACATTTGAATTTGGCCCTGAAAGATGCGTAGAAGCTCACTGCAGGAGTGTCTTTTCTTTGCTCCTCTCTCATTTGTTTTTCAAATATTATTCTAAATATTAATCTAAATATTGTACTTAAGTCCCACTCTCTACTCCCCAGCTTCCCCCTACTCCTATCCCTTGGAGCTGATCTCAGGTTTTTGGGAAATATTAACATTGGAGAGAAGCTTCTTCTCTGCGTCCATCCCTGCCTCTTTCCTACCTCTCTAGGCCTAAGGGTTGTCCTTGTGCTCTGGACTCATTTCTCTGGTTGTTCATTATCTCTTCTGCTCTGACTTGGTCTTCCCTGAAGTAGTCAGGAGAGGAGTTAGGGCAAATGCTTTGGAGTCAAACCTGAGTTTACTTCCTGATCAATCCCTGTGAGGGAGACTGGTTCATCTACTTAACCTCTCAATTGGTTTAGTTTTTACCTTCAACCCCTCCCTGCCTTCAGGCTTTTTTCTTTCAAATTAACTATATGTAAGCACTTATCAAAATAAGTCACTCCCTTCCTCTGGTCCTTAGGTCTTTCACACTTTCTGAGTCAAACTTCTTTAAAAGGCTAGACACTGCCGACACTGTATGCTTTGCCCCTCACACCCCTCAAGCTGCTCACATTTAAAACTAGAATCCAGGCCATTGCTTTGTTAAACTCTGGTGTGTCCACATGGCTCCTTGAGCTATGGCTGCCTTGTTTCTTACTTTTGATCTCCTCTCTCTCCTTCCTCTAATTCACTTTCTAAACAAACTATGTTTTCCAATCTAAAAAACAAAACAAACAAAAAAACTGGAATCCTGTCTTCTTCCTCAAGCCTGCCTTTCTGCCTCTGTTCTCTCTCTGAGTTTATTCAATCACCTAAGTAGAGACCAGGCAGGTAATTCTAGACTACGTTTTCTCCCTCTCTTCTTTTTCTTCTCTCTTTCTCATCTTTATTGCAAACATTAGTGAGTATTTCTTATGTGACAGGGAGTTTTCTAACCCTCTACATTTTTTTTGAGTCAGAATCTCACTCTGTCACGCAGGCTGGAGTGCAGTGGCACGCTGCTCACGGCCACCGTAGCCTTGACCTGCTGGGCTCAGGTGATCCTTCTGCCTCAGCTTTCCAAGTAGCTGGAACCATAGGCATTCGCCATCACGCCTGGCGAATGTTCTGATTTATTGTAGAGATAAGGTCTTACTACCCTCTATATTTATTATCACAGTTAATTTTGCCAGAATCTCTATGAGTTAAGTATACTTGTGCCTATTTTACAGTTGTAAAAACAAAAGCAGTCACACATTAAAATGGTATAGCTGGAATTCAAACCCGAGTCTGACCAAAGCCACATTCAAAATCACTACTGTACTATAGCCTACAAAACTAAACCATCACCAAGTACTGTCAGTTCTGTTTTTAAATCTCTCTTTAATCTGTAGATTTTGTTCCATCCCCACATACCTATTCCAGTCAGATTCTTGTTTGAGTCACTTGACTGTTGTCAGAGCTGTCTTACTCTGTCTCCATTGTGGCTTTCTGTTTATATGTTCATTTATACTTTCAGAGGGATCTTTTTTTTTTTTTTTTTTTTTTTTGCGTTGGAGTCTCACTCTATTGCCCAGACTGGAGTACAGTGGCCACTCCCCGCCACCGCAGCCTCGACCTGCTGGGCTCTGGCGATCCTTTCGCCTCAGCCTTCCAAGTAGCTGGAACTACAGGCATGCGCTACTACACCCGGCTAATTTTTGATTTATTGTAGAGATGAGATCTCGCCAAGTTGCCCAGGCGGTTCTCGAACCCTCAGGCTCAGGCAATCCACTCACCTCAGCCTCCCAAGGCGTGGGATCACAGGCTGAGCCACTGAGCCCAGCTCAGAGGGATCTTTTAAAATTACCTTCATGAAAGTGCAATTCCATCACTTAAAAAACTCAATGGCCTCATAATTCTAGTGTGAAATTCACACTTCTTCCTGTAGTATTTGGAAAACTCCATCTTCAATCTTTCCTTAATGTTTAGCCTTCATTTAGTTACTTGGGAAAAAACGTAATTTGTATGTTGATCACATAGATAGTTTGAATATATGGTTCAGTTTACATATTAAATAACAGAATCTGGATCTAACAGATGTTCAGTAACCTCTCTTACCCCCATTCTCTCCTCTGTTTGGGTCAGGTCTCCCCTGAAGTAGTCCAGGACAGGGGTTAGGGCATAGGATTTGGAGTCAACATGGGTTCAGTTCCTGACCTTGTTATTAACAGTATAGCCTCTAGCAAGTATTTTTGTTTCTGTAATTCTCATTATCTTCATCATACAGTGGTGATTATAATGTTTCCATATTAGACTTTAGTGAAATAAGACATGCAAAGCACTTAGTACATATGCTGGTTCTTACTGTTAGATTAGTGCATTTGTCTTTGATTATTGAAATAAAGCAATGACAACATATTTAAAAGCGAGTGGTTAGGCAATTGTAATGACTTAATGCTGTGTCTTACAGTAATTTGCAATTGAATAAGCTATAGCTGTTTAATTTGAAGACAAAACTGAGGCATCAGGGTGTACAATAGCTGTTTCAAGTATTAATTGGGATGTAGAAGATGAATTTGATTTTTGTTATTGGCTCTAAGCACATAATCTAATGGGTGTATCTGAAAGAGCTGAGGTTGATTTCCCTTAATATAAAGATTCCCTAACTGAGCTCCCTTAAAATGACCTGCACAATATAGTGTCTATTTCAGTGGCGTACTGGTGTTTACCAGTCATTGTTGTCAAATGGAACAATAGTGCTTTGAATAGACAGACCTGTTAACCACTAGTCAGAGCTCTATCAGTTAATCTCCATGGTACCACCTACCTCTGGTGTTCTGAATCAACTCAATTTTTGCACACTATGTTATTTTCTAGGATATTCCACTTGGACCATTCACAGATCATAGTTTCTGTGGTAACCAATTCCTGTAATATGTTGCAGTCCTCAAATAATCGAATACCATGCATTATTTCTTCTTCTGCATTTGCTTACTCTCATCTGTATTTCCCCAAAGTGTTAAATCTGTCCTTTAGGAATCAACATCCTGTAAATCCCAGGAGATAATCTAAAGTCTGCAAAATGGGGCTTATTGCAGACAGCTGTTTATTGCAGAGTTGAGGAGCAGCAAATTGTGCCTCAGGTGACTAACATGAAATGAACCTGATGGTGTTGAGCTTTCTAATGAAGCACAACCAAAACAGTTTTCTGTGAAAGTTCACTTTTGCTTGACCTCACATTAGTAATATTACACATTTAGCAATATTAGACTTGCCTAGGAGTTGTAAAGGAATTTATTGAATCTTAAAATGTGGATGATATTATATGTGATTCTATATGAAATTTCCAATTTTCAGTCTTAGTATTTCTGTGCAAGAAAACTCTAAGGAAAACCGTACATGAAAGAATCAGGTTTTATCTTTGCTAATACTTCTGTCCCCATTAGTTTTACTCTTGTTATATCCCTGAGTTGAGTCACTGGGTTTCTGGAATTCAAATGTTATTTGGCCTCATATTCTCCTCCAGAGCTTTGTCACTGTGCCTTCTTCCTGGTGCTAGATGATACTTCATTTTCAGGACTTTGTGGACTTGTTCTCTCTTATCAGAATTCGCAAGTGTTTTCTTTTCCTCCATGATCCTGTCTGTCCTTCTTAAGGTAACTGCTATCTATACTTATAGACTCAATTTTATTAATACATATTTATCTCAGGTAACTAATGTTTAACAGTAGTCTTCAGAGCAGAAGGTATTCACCTCTACTGATGGGTGTCAGGCTGTTGAAGGTGAAATTTAGAGAAACTGAGGAACCTGTGTTCACATCAGAGTGGTCTGCACTTGTTATCCCTATATATAGTTTCCCTGCTACAACAACATTTTTTGCTTCCTTCCTACAACATTTTTAGTCTGTTGTATGTCAGACATGGCTCTACTTATTGGGACTATGCTGAAGAGCAAAGAAGGAAACATGAGTGAATTATATAGAATGATGGGAATACAAATGAGAGTTCAAATATGGTGTTCAGGGAAAGTCTCTTAAGAGCTAACACACTGAAACTGAAGGAAGGAAAGGAAGCAGCCATACACAGAATGAAGACAAGAGTGTGATAGCCAGAGTATGTGCAAAGGGTCATGATGAGGCAGTAAAAAGGTTGGCATGCTGCAAGATCTGGAAGGAGGCCAGTGTGGCTGGAGCTTTCCTAGGGCAAACCTGCAGGAGGTAAGTTTGGAGGGGTTAATAGGATTTAGAGCATTAATAGAACAGTAGAAAGTTGTTGAAGGAGATTTTAAGTGAGTTCTATTTATAGTCTGACACTCTATGTCGAAATAAATTGGATGGGACAAGAATGGAAGCAATACATTTAGAAAACTAAGAGAGGGAATGTGGATTACTATGTGAGTAAAAAATAAATAAATAAAAGAAAGAGAGAGAGAGAGAGAGAGAGAGAGAGAGAAGTGGATAGATTGAAATATCTCTTTGGAGATACATACCTAGACATTCTGGGTTGTATTGGAGGTAGTAGTTTAGAGAGGGAGAAAAGGCAAGGACTATGACTGGTTTTCTGGTTTGATCAGTAGGTGGATGGTTGTACCACATAATGAGATGGTGAGAGTTTCCCATTTTACAGAAGAGGAAGATAGAATTTGGATAATACTCGAAGAGTTAAGGTGACCACAAGGCTACCTTCTCTACCCTGCCTTTTCAAATTTAAATGAACACCTGGACTATAAAAATTTCTATGAAGGAAATATGTTTTTCTTCTGTATTGTATCCCAAGGACCTAGCATGGGACTGGCATTGATACTAATCACTCATTTATTCAACATATATTGAGTTTACTAGGTGTCATTGGATACAATGTAGTGACAAAGAGAAATGATCCCTCTGTTGCTGATGACAGAGAAGGCAGGTCATTACACATATGTGGTTGCTGAAGGGGAAAAGCACTGGGTGTGTAGGAAGCCAGGGAAGTTTTCTGGGTGAACATGAATTTTGAGGGCTGAGTAACAGAAGTGAGGGTGGGAAATAGTGTGTGAGGCAGAGTTGAGCCTGTGATCAGAGCCAGAATCTAAAGGGCTCAGAGAATGTGAAGTTGTATTCCTGCAGTTGAGTTTAGTCCAAAGAGAATATATAGAAAGGTAAGGTTGCACAAGTGACAGGACATGTTACTTCAAGAGCCATGTTAAGGAACTTGGCCATGATCCTGTGGTAGAAGGGGAGCCACTTATGAGTTTTAGAAGGGGCATGACTTGATACAATAATCATTTAACAGAGACCATTGTAGTAGGGATGCTGGATTGGAAATGGGCACTGCCAATCAATATGTCTTCTGGAATGTATAAAAGGTACAAATACTTGTAGATATCCTATAAACATCTAGTACATTTAATAGGTAGTTGCAAGGATTTTCAGCTTGGATGCATTTAACTGATAACCGCTAAAGTATGGCATAAACAGAGCCTCAGTGAGTCTCGTTGCTATTTTATTCTGTCATTTACATTTTTAGGCCACTTAATATTTACTTTTTAAAAAATTTTGCTGGGTTTTTGAACAACTTTTATGCTAGAAGAGCGTTACATTTAAAAGAAATAATAATAACTTTTTAGAGATTTATATACTTTTTCCTATTTGAAATAGTGAATACTTACTGATACAAAAATTTTTACCTAGCTAGAATTACAGTAAAAATTAACATATTTTAAATACACATAAACAGAATGCTAAGTGAAAAAGGAATACATAATTTTATTTGTTATAGTTATATTTGTGTAATTATAGCATTTTAAGATCTACAAGAGAAATTCAAATGTCAATTTACTACCAATGTTAGACTGTATATGACCTTTTTATTGTTGTATATATGCAATAAATAAAAAAAATTAATATATAATATTTTAGTATATTTTTCAAATTTCCCAGTTGACAAAATTAATTTCTGGAAAAGTCTTGTAAGTCAACTCTAACTTTCTTTTCAAATACAAAAACTGTTTATCCTCTACAATCCAGTATCAATTATCTCTTGTAACATTGTCTTTAAAAATGTTTTGGTAACTTCAAGTTCTTTCTTGACTGTTCCTCTTAGTCTGTTTTGTGTTACTAAAACAGAATACCTGGGCCTGGGTAATTTGTAATGAATAGAAATGTATTAGCTCATGGTTCTAGAGGCTGGGCAGTCCAAGATTGAGGGGTTGGCATCTGATACGGGCCTTCATACTGTGTCATCCCTTGGTGGAATGGCAAAAGGAGAGCAGAAGAGGGTGAGAGATCCAAAATGCAGTCTCAATCCCTTTTGTAATCAGTATTAATCATGAGGGTGGAGCCCTTATTACCTAAACACCCCCCCCCCATTAGGCACCACCTCTCAACACTGTTGCATTGGAGATTGAGTTTCCAAAACATGCTTTTTGGGGGATACATTCAAACCATAACAATGTTGAACTGATCTCTTTCTTTAAAATATCTCCTTTTTTGGGTTCCAGGTCTATCACCTGTTGTTTCAAGGATATGCTTAAATATTTAATATGTTATCGAGATTTCTTATTCATGAAGATTTATGCAGGAACTTTAATCCTGGAAATGGTTTTACTTCAGATCATAATGAAATAGTTATTTCAAGCTAGTTTCCCTTCTGTAATTACATGTGTTCAGGTGTTTTCAGACTGGATTGAAAGTCTCCTTTGGTGTGTATAGCATGTATTTTTTTTCAAACACTGATTGTAGCTTACATCATTTGTTCATATATTCACTCATTATATTTGCTGCATATTTTCTACTTCCTTCTGTTAGAATGTAAGTGATAGATACCTAGAGCAGTGTCCTGTACATAGTATGCTCACAATAAATATTTGTTATATGAATAAAAATGATATAATGTTTTAAACAAATATCATCAGAACTTCTGTGCATGATTTATTGGCTACCAGAATTATCACTAAGAGGTTAAATTATATTAAAAATTACATGGCTAGTTAGTAGAAGAGTTATTACTTGAGTGTAATTATTCTAAATACCGCTATACTGAATTCATTACTCCAGGATGTAATCTTTGAAAAGTTCCAACATATACTTGATGTTTTAGGTGAAAATTAAAAATTTAAGTATGCCATGCAAATTGAAACATGCACATATCTTAAAAGTACAACTTGATGAACTTTTCTAAGGTAGTGTCTCATGTAACTATCACATTGATCAAGATAAAGAACATTACCTCCCTCATGTTTCCTTCCTGTTATTACTTTACCCAGATGATTTTTATTTCTGTAGATTCATCTTGTCTGTTTTTGAAATGTGTATTAATTGAATTATATAGTAAGTACTCTTATGTGTGTGACTTTTTCATTCACCCTTGTGAAGGTGAGGTTCATTCCTGCTTTGTAGAAGAAATTCAGTGTTATTTTACTATGTAGCATTTCTTTGTATGACTGTTCTACAGGGTTTTTTTTCCATTCTATTGTTGATAGACATTTGGGTTGTTTTTAGTTTTTGGCTACTACAAATAATGCTTGAACTTTCCCATAGATGTGTGAATTTCTCTCAGGTGTATATCTAGGAATGGAATTGCTGGGACCTAGGGTATGTGTATGTTCAACTCATGGAGAGATGGCTAAAGAGTTTTCTAAACTGGATGTATTATTCCATACTTTAAAATATAATGAACATTAGGGATGTATTTTGGCAAAATACGAATCTTATTGACTGAAAACATACACAGTTCTAATTATTAAGAAGTTCAAATAGGATATAATTACTTAAAAAAAAACTAGGATAATGTTTTTTATAATTTTCTGTTTGTCCCACTTTTTTCTTTTGATATAGAGAAAAGCTGAATGGATAAATATGCTATTTTATAGTTGTCATCTTGAAAGCAGTAAGAGAACAAAAAAAATTTCAGATAGTCAGGGACTATTGAATTACTATAGATGTATCTGTTCTTCAGTAGTATAACAGATGATTCTTTCTGCCCTTATGTATACTAAAAAAAGTTCCTTTGGACTTAAAGTTAGGAAAAGGAAACTTTCAGATTTCAGTTTAGTTATAGTCAATACGTTTTTCTTTCTCTTCTTCCCCATTCACTAGGGTTTCTTGATTATGTTTAACATATTACAGACAATGAACTGTGTATGTACTATTCTGTGTACAAAATGGTAATGTAATTAATCTACATAGGATTGCTACCTTTTTGACAATTATAATTGCCTGATAATCCCAATTAGCACTTTGGAGAAGGGCTCATCATGTATTTTAAAATATAAACATCCTGATTTGATATGGTTTTTGAATACTTCAAAAACTTCAGTCCCACTTAGTATAATGTTTGGAAATTATTTTGATGTATTGCAGAAGGTTACTCAATTTTCATCAAAATTCTTTTACTATGCAAGAATAGGTCCAGAGTTGAAGTGTTTAAATGAGATAGAGGACTAAAAAATATCCCTAGTTTTGTTTTCTTTGTTTCATGTTCAGTTGTACTGAACAGCTTTTATCTAGCTGAGAGATGTGGTATAGTTTAATTATTCCTGTTCTAGTTCTTTCAATCACTATTTCTAAAACTGTAATTGGATAAGCCCTTTACTTCATTGAGTCTTTGTAAAATGAGGGTATAGTTTCTTTGTAAAATGAGGGTACAAGACTAAGCTGATGTCTTTCAGAGCTAACATCTGAATTATCAGTATAGGGGATTAGATATTAATAAAGAGTGACTTAGAATGGCCTCTTCTCCTCCTCCTCCTCCTCCTCCCCTCTCCCCCTCCCCCCTCTTCTTCTTCTTCTTCTTCTTCTTCTTCTTCTTCTCTTCCTCCTCCTCCTCCTCCTCCTTCCTTCTTCCTCCTCCTCCTCCTCCTTGCAAGTGAAAGGAAATATTGCAGACAGAGAATAACTATACTCCTTTTCCAGAACTTCATGATTTGCTAAATGAACCAGGGAGAGATAGATCTGCTGAATAATGTCATTGAACTTGGTGTTCTAAGCATCATAATTTCTGATGAATAGTGTCTCAAGAGACTTTTGTAAAATGATACATTCTGACATTCAGTGACCTTTTAAACTAATATTTCTATTATATAATTCAGTTGCTTCTGCTTCCTGAAAGTAATAACATTAGTTTGTACTGAGGTAGATAATGATTTTATTAGCAATTTCCTTTGTGGTAAGTGTTTTTACAGTAATTTAGTTTGAAGGAAGACTTGTTTGTACAAATAAAATCTAAAGGAACTCACTTGTAGTATATTGGGGTCAAGAAAACAGGTAGTCATTGACTTCTTGAACAATATTCTTGATACTCAGGGTAAGTAGTCACATTGACTGAATTTATTTTTGGTAAAGTTTGTTGCTAACTACAAATCATAAGTACACGCACTCACACGTGCGCAATCTTGGGGCAAAGGGACAAGAGTATGGAATAAGACCTATTGTTAGTTTTTTCTCATGCATGGGAAACATTACAAACCTGACTTTCTTTTTTTTTTTTGAGTTGGAGTCTCACTCTGGCACCCAGACTGGAGTGCAGTGGTCTTGCTGCCCAGGCAGGTCTCAAACCCGTGGGCTCAGGCAATCCACTCACCTCAGCCTCCCAAAGGCGCGGGATTACAGGCTGAGCCACCGAGCCCGGCCTGATTTTCTTTATAAGACAAGAGTAATAATACTTTACAGAGTATATAGTATTAGTGAAATTATAACCAGAAGCATATAATTAAGTGCCTAGCTAAATGATGCTAAATGGAAGATCAGCATTTTTTTCTTTCTTTCGTGTATGCTCTAAGATCCTAAAATGACTTCTGAGTTAATGAAGACAATTTATATTTCACCAACTTTTACTGTTAAGTGCATTTATTATCCATGATTGCTTGATTCATGGTATATCTATTAATTCTTTTTACTGAAGTAATTTATTACTAAGAATACCTAATCCCCACTTATGCATCATAACAGTTTACTGTAGTTAGAATGACAAGGGTGGGGATGGATAGTTGAACTTTATTTTACATTCTTATCTAAAATATTGACAATCATAACAAAAAAGGGAATATGCTAAGGAGACAAAGAGCATTTCTTTCCTTCCATGGTTTGCTTCTATTCTCTAATCATGCATAACTTCTATACATATTTTCTACAAACCCTCTCTTCTGCTGCACTGATGTCGTCTTTGCCCTACAGCTATCATCTCTGCCATTGTGCACTTGATTGCAGAACTTTCTTTTCTTTGACATAGCTGAAGTTTTACCTTCTCCATGAAGTGCTTTCACTGCTTCTGCCCTTGTCTTCTTCCTTTGTCTCACTTTGTTCTCTGTCTCACATACTTGCCACTTAGCACAAGCTGCTTTGCATTGTAATGAATACTTGTGTGTCTTAACTCTCCAACTGGATTGTGTACAGAGGCAGTCTTTTTTATTTATTTGTATCTCTGGTAAACCTCATACAGACCTTCACATGACAGACTTTTAGTGAGTGTTTGTTAATGCTATTGCTTCCTTTACTTCTGCTAAAGTTGATGAAAATGAATGAAAATCTCCTAGATGTATAGTACTTAGGTTTGCCTTTTCTCTGATTTCAAGACACTCCAGGTTTGACTAATTTGAGGTCAGACTTGGTTTTGTGTGCTGAGTAGTTGGTTCATTTATTTGTCCATCTGCCTATTTTTCCGTTTGTCTGTCCATCCATCCATCCATCCATTCATGTAATTTAATTAATGCCTTCATTTAGGTAGTGTGAAACATGTGCTAGGAGCCATGAAAGGGGGGAAAAGCAATTAATGGGAATGATTAGAGTATAATTACCATTATTGGTTAGTCCTAAATAATCATTTTTATATCCTCAAATAACTTTGTTTATATTTTTGTATTGTGGGGTACATGTAAAGATTTGCTATGTAAGTATATTGCATGAAGGCAAGATTTTAGCTTCCTTTAAGCCCTTACCCCACACCCAGGGGTGGAGATGGTGCCCGGTGGCTGATTTGGTGTCCCTCATCCTCCCCTCCCTTCTTCCCTCCTTTAGCAGTGATCAGTGTCTGTTGTTCCCATCCTTGTGCCCATGTCAAGTGTCCATTTATGAGTGAGAACATGCAGTACTCAGATTTTTCTTTCTTTAATAGTTCATTTAGAAATATGGAATCCATGTTGCTGTAAAGAATGTGATTTTTTTCTTTTTTATGGCTGTATTGTATTCCATCTTGTATGTGTACCATATTTTCTTTACCCAGTCCACCTTCAGTGGGCCTTTGACTTGGTACCATGATTTTGCTATTGTGGATAGTGCTGCAATAAACATATGCATGCAGGTGTATTTAGTTAGTACAATTTGTTTTCCTTTGAGTACATTCCCTGAAGTGAGATTCCTGGGTTGAATGGTAGCTCTATTTTTAGTTCTTTTAGATTTCTCAGAACTGCTTTCCATAAAGATTGAACAGCTTACATTCCCACCAACAGTGTAGAAGTGCTCCCTTCTCTCTGCAGTCTTGCCAACACCTGTTGTTTTTTTGACTTTCTATTATGACAACTATCCTGACTGGTGTGAATGAATGATCATAATTTTCTCATTGTAGTTTTGATTTGCATTTCTCTGATGATTAATGAGGCTGAGCATTTTTTCTTATGTTTGTTGACTGCTTATATGTCTTCCTTTGAGAAGTATCTGTTCATGTCCTTTGCCTAACTTTTAATGGGGTTATTTGTTTTTTCCTGTCAATTTGTTTGACTTCCTTATAGAGCCTGGATGTTAGGCCTTTGTCAGAAGCATAGTTTGCAAATATTTTTTCCCATCCTGTGGATTGTCTTTTTACTCTCTAGATGGTTTCTTTTGCTGTGCAAAAACTCTTTAGCTTGATAAGGCCCCATGTGTCAATTTTAGTTTCTGCTGCATTATATCTTTGAATGACTTTGAAAAAATTGGCAAATTAGTGTTTGTTTATGGTTTCAAGTTAAAATAAAGTATTTATTTATTTGTTTGTTTATTTATTTACTTAATTACTTATTTAGAGTTGGTGTCTCACTCTGTTGCCCAGGCTGGAGGGCAGTGGCATGCTCGTCACCACATTCTCGACTTGCTGGGCTCCGGTAGTCCTTCCACCTTAGCTTTCCAAGTAGCTGGAACTACAGTCATGTGCCACCATGCCCGGCTAATTTTTTTGATTTATTGTAGAGATGAGGCCTCACCAAGTTGCCCAAGTTGGTTTCGAACCTGTAGGCTCAGGCAGTTCTCTCACCTCAGCCTCCAAAAGTGCTGGGATTATAGGTGTGAGCCACTATGCCTGACCAAAATAAACTATTTAACATAATGTATTCTTTCTATAATTTTCTACTAAAAAATGTTCCATTTAACCAACAACTGCTGATCTTTGTTGTATCATATATAATTTTCATTCTAATATAAATATCTTATTGACCTAGAAAGTACTGCAGAATTTTGAAGTCTGAACATTCAAACTTACATAATAACAATGTAGGCCTACCTTTCAATAGTTTGACTAGAACTTAAAGATGGAGTTGAAGCAAGATTGAAACAAATAACGTTAAATATATGAGATGGTTACTCATCTGTGTTTGGCTCTTTTCATGCTTATTTGGTCTACCTCATCAAGGCTAGTTTCTATTGGGGCACACTATGTGATCCACTATAAATAAGCCTGCATACCAAAATTCTAAAAATAAATAACATTAAGAAATCTTATGAGAAAGACACCTTTATCAATAGGTAATGTAAACTTGAAATTATTTTGGAGAACAGCCTCCCACATGCTCTGCTGCCTCTTCCCTCTCCCCTGGAACTGCCTCCTCGCCAGAGCGCGACATGAACCCCAGCTGCTCCTGCGTCGTTGATGACTCCTGCACCTATGCTGACTCCTGCAAGTGTAAAGAGTGCAAATGCACGTTCTACAAGAAGAGCTGCTGCTCCTGCTGCCCTATGGACTGTGCCAAGTGTACCCAGGGCTGTGGCTGCAAAGAGACATCAGACAAGTGCAGCTGCTGTGCCTGATGTCAGGAGACCCTGATCCCAGGTAGAGGTGGAGCATCGTGTGTAAACCTGGATTTTTAAAAATACAACCCCGAGTCTTTTGCTACATTTGATTTCTATAAAATATGTGAATTATGCCTGATACGGTGGTCACGCCTGTAATCCCTGCACTTTGGGAGGGGGAGCTGAAAGGATTGCCTGAGCCCAGGGGTTTGAGACCAGACTGAGCAAATTGATGTGACCTCATCTCAACAGCAAATCCAAAAATTAACCGGATGTGGTGGTGTGTGCCTGTGGTTCCAGCTATTTGGAAGCCTGAGGCGGAAGGATAGCCTGTGCCCAGCAGACCGAGGCCGCAGTGGCCATGAGCGTGCCACTGCACACCAGCCTGGGTGACAGAGTGAGACTTCGACTAAAAGAAAAAAAAAATTGTCAATTACAATAAAAATGTTTTCGATTTTAAAAAAAGAAATCATTTTGGAGAAAGTTAATTTAACAGAAAGATTTGATGAAACTTTAAAGTATGCTTTATAATCATGAAGGTAGGTGGAAAAATAATTTCCATTGTGAAAGGGCAAGAAATTATGTAACAAAACTGGCAAATAAAACATGAATGCATGGATATGAAAAATAATTAATTAGAAGTTATGGAAATGAAAAATTGTCATTGAAATTTGGCTAGGTGCTGGCAATGTTACTTTCCAATAAAGTTATACCGTTTTATATTCTCACCAAGTATTATGTGAGAATGACAGTTTCCTCATATTCTCACTAACACTGGATATTATTGAAGGTACTTAAATTTTGTAATTTCATGAGAATATCCTGATTTTATTTGTATTTCTTAAATTATTAGTAATCTTGTACATCTATTCATATTCTTATGTTTATTTTTATTTTACCTACAAATGTCATGCTGATAACTTTTACCTATTCTTATTTTGAGTTCTGTTATATCAATATTAACCTTTCATCTGTTATTTGTGTTGTAAATATTTCTTTCCTGTTCATTTGCCACTTAGTTTTGTTATATTTCCACTCTTTAGACATTTGACATTTCATGTTGTCCAGTTGACTTTTTTAGAACTCTCCAGGCTTGTAATAATAGAGATAATTGATATTCATTCATATTTGTTCTTACTTAAAGGTATACATTCATTTAATCAAATGTAGTTTTAAATATGTAAAATCTATTTTTTTTTAAAGGCAAGAAATGCTAAAACCTAGCTCTAGTTAGTATCTCTCCTGTAAGAAGTCTGTTCCTGTCTCCTTTGCTTCTTGTGCCAATGTTAAAGTTTAGATTCCAGAAGAGCATTAGTAAGTGTGAATCCTAGCTAACCTCCTGGGACTTGGTCTGTAATCTGCACCTGTCCACAGGGTCAAAGGCCAGTGAAAGCTTCTTTGCAGAGGTCTCTATGTGATGATTAAAAGCATGAGTAATCTGCCTCAAAAAAAGAAGAAAAGTGTCTCAGATTTCCAGTTTTCATTGTTACCCAACTGATCTTACCTGAAAGCAACTTTTTCTTCTCTTTTTGCTGTGTACTGAGATAACCATAGGAAAAGTTAAGGAAATAGAAGAAATAAAAGCGAAAGATTTCAAAAATAATAATTTTAATAGTCTGGTATTTTATAGACAAGGGCAATCAATGCCACATATCTCCAAGGAGCTAAGTTCCTAGGAACTCTTTTGCACTGTCAGGACCAAATTGAAAAAATAGTGAGAATCTACTGTATACCTGACCACTGTGTTTCTTTAGTCATATATGTATGAAACACTGTTATGCAGATTAATGTCTGTTACTCTGAATGCCTTCATGAGCTGGGAATTTAGTTTATTTTTATTTTTTCACTTTCACTGATAGAAATGTTTAAGGCTATGAATTTTCTTTTGAGCAGTGCTTTAAAACATTTGACTAAACTAAGTACCCATGAACAGATGACTAGGTAAAGAAAACATGGTATACAATGGAATATTATTCAGCCATAAAAAAGAATGAAATCCTGTCATTTGCAGCAACATTATAGAACTGGGGACCATTATGTTAAGTGAAAAAGCCAAGCACAGAAAGAAAAATATTGCATGTTCTCATATGTGGGAACTAAAAAAAGTGAATCTCATGAAGACAGAGAAATTTGTGTTTACCAGACTGGGAAGTGGAGGGTGAAGGGAGAAAGAGGGGAAAATAAAGAACATAAATGTATTTATTGCCATTAAATATGGTCAAGATGCTAAATTATATATAATATCTTACTTCGATGAACATATTTGATATCTAGTATTTTCATTATCATTAAAAATATTTGTCTACTTGTAGCTTATATTTACTTTCACCCAAGAGTTGTTTAAGGAAATATTTTTGTTTCTCTTTTTTATTTGCGGGTGGAGGGCCTATTTAAAAATTGCTTCTATAATTTTTAGTTTTATTATGTTCATAAAATGTTGCTTACAGTATTTCTATTTAATGGAACACACTGATGTTTCTATGTCACCTAATATATGATCAATTTTTGTGATGCTCCATATGCCTTTGAGAATAAGGTTTATTTTTAATTTTTACAGGGTAAAGTTTGATATATATTCATAAACTCTACCTTAATAATTATAGTTGTTTTTTTTTTGAGTCGGAGTCTAACGCTGTTGCCCAGGCTGGAGTGCAGTGCACTCATGGGCACTGCAGCCTCTACCTGCTGGGTTTAGGCGATCCTACCGCCTCAGCCTTCCAAGTAGCTGGAACTAGCAGCATGCACCACCACACCTGGCTAATTTTTTTATTTATTGTAGAGACGAGGTCTTGCCAAATTGCCCAGTCTGGTCTCAAACCCCTTAGCTCAGGCAATCCTCTCACCACGGCCTCCCAAAGTGCTGGGATTATAGTAAGTCTCTTTTCTTTTTCTTTTCACATTTTTAGTGTAGTTGATCTTCCTTGTATTGAGTAATATGTTAAAGTCTCATATTATTAGAGTTGTTCTTTTTGTGTCTCTTGGCATCTCTTACAGTTTTTGTTTTACAAAAAAGATGCTATAATATTGGTACGTAGATATTTATGTTTATTATACCTTCATTGTGATTTTGGCTTTTAGCATTAAAAGTGTCCATCTTTGTTACATTTAATACTTTTTGATTTGCATTTTACATTGTTTGTTTACCTGTTGCTTCAAATTTTCTGGGTTTTTTCCTTGCTCATTTTTTGTATTTAGGCTGATTCACTTTCTTTTATGTGTTATTCTTGCATAAATAGTACATAGTTAGGTTCTACTTTGTGATCCAGATAAAATCTTCTTCTTTTAGTTGGTAGGTTAAGTGAATGCACAATTATTGAAAAGACTTATGTGTTTGGTCTTAATTCTGTCATATTATTTAATGTTAAAATTATTATGTATGCTATGTTACATTTGCTAAGTTTCTCTACATAAGCTTTTTTTCCTATTATATTCTAGAAAGTTTTTTTCTGGGAAGGTTTTATATGTCCTTACTAATGTCCTTATTCTCCATTAAAAAAATTTAACCTTTTAGACTCTAATATTCAGACACTAATAGTATTCTCTAATTTCTACCTAATGCCTATATTACAAACTTACTATGTTGTTTCCCTCTAACTTTTTATTCCATTGTTTTTGTGGCATTATTTCTACTTTGTGAGAACATTCTGCATATAATATATAGTATATAACATATTTTCCCATGACTCTTATACCTACAAAGAAATCTGTAAATGTATACTATTAGTTCTTTTGTTTAACTTTCCCAGTCATTGCTTAGTTGGGTTAAGTTCATCTTTTAATAGATTCCTCAAAGATTCCTAGACACAGAATTCCCTGAACTCTCACTTGGTAAAAACTTTTCCTATATCTTTGGTACTTGAAGGCAGCTTGGCTGGATACAGGTCTTTAGATTTCTCTTTATTTCCTGCTGCATTGATATCTTGCTTTGAATCTTTTTAAAAATTGTAAATTGACAATATATAATTATAAAAATGTATGGGGTAAAAAGTGATGTTAATGATTTATGAATACAATAAATAATTTAAAAATAAATAAAGCTAGTTAACATATTCATCACCTTAAATACTTAACTTTTTTGTGGTGAGAACTTTTGAAATTTGCCCTTAGCCAGTCATGGTGACTCATGCCTGTAATCCCAGCACTTAGGGAGGCAGAGGCGAGAGGATTACCTACTCCCAGGGATTCCAGACCAGCCTGGACAACTTGGTGAGACTGTGTCTCTACAATAAATAAAGAAAATTAACTGAATGTGGTGGTGCATGCCTGTCATTCCAGCTACTTGGAAGACTGAGGCAGAAGGATTGCCTGAGCCCAGCAGGTTGGGTCGAGTCTGTCTGACCTTGATCGTGCTACTGCACTCCAGCCTGGGCAACAGTGAGACTCTGAATCAAAAAAAAAAAAAATTTAAAAATTAAAAGGAATGTATTCTTTTAGCAATTTTGAAATGTAAGATACTCTATTATTAAATCATCATGCTGTACAGTAGGACTAAAAAATATATATACATACATATACATATATATATATGTATATGTATATGTATGTATATTTGTCCTGTGTGAGATGTTGTACCCTTGACTGTCATCTCTTCCCATTCATCTACACTCCAGACTCTGTAACCACATGGACATACTGACATTTCTTTGACAAATTGATTTCAATATTTGAGGTAAATAACCATAACTGGGATTGCTGGGTCAAGTGGTGATTTTATTTTTCATTCTTTGAGGAACCTGCTATATTTTTCTATAATGACTGTACTAATATACAATCCCATCAACAATGTACAAGGATTCTCTTTTCTTTCCATCCTGTCAACATTTCTTAGCTTTTGTCTTTTTTATAATAGCCATTCTGATAGATGTGAGATGATCTCTCTTTGTGTTTTTAATTTGCATTCTCCTAACTGATTAGTGATGTTGAGTATTTTTCATTCCTCTGCTGGTCATTTGTATGTCTTCTTTTGAGAAATGTTTATTCATGCCTCTTGCGCATTTTTAAATTGAGCTTTTTGTTTTCTTGCTATTGAGTTGTTTGATCTCCTTGTATATTTGGCTATTAAGTCTTTTTCAGGTATGAATCTTGCTTTTGATAGATCTGTTGCCAATGTAATGCTTTTACTTTTGTATATTATTTTAATTTATTTGCCTGGAGGCCCTAAGGGTTTTCTGTTTATCTAGAATGTCTACTATCTTTACTAGACGATGTCTCTCAGTTGATTGTTGCAAATACTTTTTCCTTGGTGCCCTTTTAGTGTGTATATTCTGGTCTTCTATATTTGAGCATTTTTTTGGATTAGAGTTCCGGATATTAGTCATATTTCATTTAAAATATCTTCTTGAGGAATTTTATTTATATATCAATTGGATCTTGTTTTTCATATCTTTCATTTCAACCATTTTCTCTCTGACTCTTTTTTCTCTATATTATTTACTTAGTTGATTCTCAGCTATTTTTCTCTCTCATTGCATTTTATTTCACATTTATTTTTCTTTGGGCATCTTGTAATTTCCATTTCTGATGTGACTTTGAATATTTTTATATTTTCTTTGTATTTAATCAACTCTTTAAAATATTTCTTTCTTTTAAATTTTGTGGTCATATGTTTCTTTTTAATTTCTGTTTCAAGGTGGTTTTTAAAAAATACATAAATGTAGAGATTATGGGTATTTAATTCACTTTTGAGTGTTACAGTTTTCTTCTGTTTTGCTAACTTTTTTGGTGAGGGTGGAATTTTTATCAGCTAAATTGTACTCAATTTCAGTTTTCTGTTTGTACTTGTTTTCCGTTTTTCCATGCGTTGGGATGGTTGTAACATTTCCAGTTCAAGAGCATCCTCTTATGTTATTTTAAACAAAGTATTGTTTTGTTACTGGATACCGTGGCTTTCAAATGGTCATAAACCCTTCAACTTAAAAATTTTCTCATCTTACATAATTCTAAATGTCCCACTTTTTTTTCCTCTTGTGTATAGGTCCTTAAGAAACCTCTCCTTTTGTTTTAGCTCTCTTTTCTCTCCAAAGTGATAGCTTTTCAAGGTTGCCTTGTCATGTTCCATATGCCTTTTCAAGTCTCTTCTTTGTTGCCAGTGTTCTGATCTAACCATTCACTTTTCATTATTTTTACATATAGGGCAGACTTTTTCTTTCTAGCAATGGTTTTAGATCATGTTTCCACCTGCCCTTAGCTCCTCGCTTCTCTCTTCTGTGTGGTTTCTACGGAAGAGCTCTTGGTCTCCATGAAGGCTGGTGGCAGGAATGTATGAGAGATCTAGGTAGGTTTTGATGTTTATTTTTGAATTTACAAGTAATTTGAAGTTTTGTGGTTCCCTATCTTTTAGGTATATTGAGGTAATAGGCTTTGTATATTTTATTTCTTGTTATCTTCCTGTTCCTTCTCTTCCTCCATCTTCTTTCCAGGATATTTTGGGACTTTCAGATTAGTACCTCTGCCACTGCTTTGGCTACTTAGAATCCTCTGTGTTAATTCATCCTTGCTTGCACCAACATCGTGTAGCAACTTAAATGTCTCCTATTTTGGCTTATTGTGAAATTTAAATCCTGGGTAGCATGATTGTTCATGAAAGCTCTTTAAAATATGAGACGATATTTCATTGTAGAAGATAATTGATTTATTTACAATGTAGAAGATAAATCATTGTAGGCTTTATCAGACATATAGTCTGAGCAGGTTAGGAAAAAAGTGGATTCTGAGGTCTTACCAAGGTCTTACTAATGTAAAAATCAATAGTTTTTCGTCTCTTTGTTATTAATGTTTAGAGTTCTAATGTGCTTTTGGAAGCAAAATAATAAAATAATGGTCTTCTTTTTAAGTGTGATGCATCTTGACTGCTGTCTTTTTGCAAAGATTATCTGAGACAACTATGTATGTTTAGTAAGTCCAAGGGCATGTTGAAGTTTCATGTGGAATAGTTACACGGGAATTTGCTGCAGCAATTACTCTGCTGTTTAATGACAAGTAATTATCCACATCAGTTCCCAGGCTATACATCTCTCTCTTGCCCTTCAGCATTATGAACATCCCACCCATGGACATGAACATTTATTCTGCACAATATCCAGCTGTTACTTACTCTATGATGTAACACACCTTTTGTATACATGACTAAATCTAAGCCTTGCTGTATTGAGGTTTATAAAATATAAACCCTTACATTTTTAACTGCCATTTATTTTACTTTGTGATGCTTTTATAATCTGTGGCCCTGAAATAATTTGTGTACCAACAGGAGCCAGAAGGGACAGTTACTTTTCTGCTAGGGAAAACTGACAATAATGTAAAATGTAGTACTAGTTATCATTCTGTGAGATCCTATTCATGTCTTGCTGCCATGGATTTCATTGTAATATGTCATAATTGCAGTGATATTGTTTAAATTATGCTTCCTGAATTATATCAATTTTTGAAGTATCTTTAATATTCCTTTGTAACCTGCAGCTGAGTTGAAAGGAATTCCAGCTGTATTGACAATTTTCAAAATAACTTTTAAGAACTTGCAGGAGAGTAACACTGAGAGAGCTGTTCCAATGGTGCTCTTTTAAAAAATCATACAGGTTCTCTGAGTAAGATTAGATCATTGTAGTTTCATTAGTTCCATTATCACTGAGAGGTCATAAGTGGCTACTGCAGTTATCTTTTATACTTCCTAGCTTAATGATGGAAAGATGGAGAAATATGAGTGGTTACTGTGCTTCATAATGGTTTATTCCCATATATTATATATCTTCTATATTTCTCTCTCCCCTAAATAGGTGATCAGATATGCAGTTAAACCCTCATTTCCACACTGACGTCAGAAGCTTTTTGATATGTAGAAATCTGTAGAGTTCAGAATTCCTCATATTATGTGTTCTGTGTTTTTTAGCTTCCATTTCTGACTTCAAGCATTTTATGGCTTTCTCTTTCTACTTCTGCATTTATCTTGGCTTCATCAAAGGATTTGATAATAACATTTAAGTTACCAACATATCATAAGATTACTTTCTAGCTTTTAACTTACTTCTGAAAATAGTTAAAAATTATATTTTTAAATTTTGAAATAACACATTTGTGAGTTGACTTTCCTATACTTATTTATTTATTAATATATTGAATATTTGCTCTGTGCCAAATGCCATAAAAGATATGTTTCAGTCTTCAGGAGTGTAATGAGGTTGATGGATTAATGAAGGTAGACCACTGAACCTTACAAGAACAGCTGGAGTAGTGATATGCAGCAAGGGGAGTAGAGTATATGCTAGTGAAGTCAGACAAATTATCTTTTTACAGCGACACTTTTTTATGCATAATGATCTATATCTAAGTTGAGTGAAAGCTCATATAAAGCAGGTTAAATAAGGCATTCTATTTAGATAATATTTTCTCTTACATAAATTTTAATACTAAATATCCTTAGTCATATTTTCCTGTAATTACTTGTATTTTCTGACTTGAGTTTAAGAGTTACCTTCTCCTTTTAAAGTCATGATATACAAAATACGGAAACAAAATCTGAAAGCTCAAACATGTAAGTTCTTGTGATTCTAATTGTACAGATGTCCATTTTCCCTATAAATAGTTATCAAAAATAATCATGTATATGATAACTACTGAAATTAAAGTTTTTGGACAACATCTCTTACTTTAGCTACGAAATCATGCTCTATATTTGTATACAACTTTGAGCTATTGAAGAAGCATAGGCTTATAGGCAATTCTCTTCTAAAACACAGTGTTGGGATTTTCTAAATCCTAAGCACCATCATGTCAGATAAGTTTTGCTGGATACTATTGTATGCTGTGTTTCTGTATAAGTGACTTCATATGCTACTTGCTATGTATATTTTCTTTTTTTTTTTTTTGAGTTGGAGTCTCACTCTGTCGCCCAGACTGGAGTGTAATGGCCGCTCCCGGCCACTGCAGCCTCGACCTGCTGGGCTCCAGCGATCCTTCCGCCTCAGCCTTCCAAGTAGCTGGAACTACAGGTGTGTGCTACCATACCCGGCTACTTTCTTGATTTATTGTAGAGATGAGGTCTCACCAAGTTGCCCAGGCGGGTCTCGAACACGCGGGCTTAGGCAGTCCACTCACCTCGGCCTCTCAAAGTGCTGGGATTACAGTCTGAGCCACCGAGCCTGGCCTATGTATATTTTCTAAACATCCATGTTATTATTTAATTTTTGAATGTTTAGTTAAAATGACCATGGTAATTGGATGGTATAGGCTGCTCTGTCTCTACTCCCACTATATTTGATGAAGTCTTTGTTAATTCATACACATATGTCATCTAAAATGATTCACATTTTCAAATTTCAGATAGGAAAATGAAGTTTTATAACTTAAAAGGAAAAATATGGTAGTCTTAAAAATAATTTTTTGGGGAACCTCCATGTTCTTTCCATAACTGCTGCACCATTATATATTCTCACCAATAGTATATAAGGGTTTAGTTTTTCCACAAGTTGCTAACACTTTAAAAAAACAATAGTAGCCACCATAATAGGTATGAGGTGATATCTCACTGTGGTTCTGATCTCATATTCCTAATATTAGTGATGTCGAATAGCATCTTTTTATATTCCTGTTTGCCATGTGTATGTCTTCTTTGGAGAGATGTTTATAAGAAGTAGGAATCTTAATGGAGAATATATTAGCAGCTGAAAGGGATTCCTGAACTGGGTAGTGTAAGAGACAACTGAGAATTGAGCAATCTTGGAAGTTTCACTTATAGAGGGAGATTACATTTCTATAATTTTGAATTATTACAGCATTGATATCTAAAATTGAGAGATATTCTAACTCCAATTTTTAATATTCATCAAATTTTTTTCTGTAGTTTTGAGAAAGTTAAAATGAAACCTTTTATCAAACTTATTGTTAAGCATCTTAATTTTTATTTTGCAATCTTACTCTTACACATGGAAAACTTATATTCTTAATTGAGGTATTATGATGAACTACTTACTTTAAAATATATAAAACTAGTTGGACATGGTAGCTCTCAATTCTAGTGACTTAGGATGCTGAGGTAGGAGTATCTCTTAAGGCCAGTAGTTCCAGACCAGCCCAGGCAAGATGGCAAGACCCTATCTTAAAAAAAAAAAAGAGAGATAAATAAATAAAATATAGACAATTATGTACAACTTTCTTTATATATTTATAGACCTGAATGTAAAAGCAAGTGAGGAAAGAAGATATTTATTCTGATTTGATTTAGAAGATTTTATGAAATGTAACTATAAAAATACTATATATAATTTAAGCACAGCATGTTTTACTGTATGTGACTTTAAGCAATAATAAATTAGAAATAGTGTCATTCACAATTCAGTTATAGGTGAAACTACATTATAATTTGAATTAAAATCCTAGCAGATTATTACTACAGTAAAGTTTCATGAGGGGTTCAACCTGTCTAATAAAGAAATGCAAATTAATCAACTGTGAGAGGCCATTTTGATTTACCACATTGACAAAGGTAAAAAATATTACATAGTATATGCAAAGGGTCAAAGGAATAGAAGTCACATACTCATGGTGGGAAAGTAAAATGCTTCTATCTTTTTGGAAGATATTTAGATGATAGATATTGAGATTTATGCTCTTTGATTCAAAAATTTCACTGCAAGGAACTTTTATTTCATTTTATTTATTTAATTATTTTAGTTGGAGTCTCACTCCCGTCGCCCAGGCTGGAGTGCAATAGTATGCTCGTGGCCACGCCAGCGTCGACCTGCTGGGCTCCGGTGATCCTTCCACCTCAGCCTTCCAAGTAGCCAGAACTACAGGCGTGCTACCACGCCCATCTAATTTTTGATTTATTGTAGAGACGAGGTCTCACCAATTTACCTGGGCTGGTCTTGAACCCACGGGCTCGGGCAATCCACTCGCCTTGGCATCCCAAAATGATGGGATTACAGGCTGGGTCACCAAGCCCGGCCAGTCAGTGTTATTTTAAAAGTAGAAAAAACATTTGAAAATATCAGAATGAGCTTAAATGAGTATACATCTGTGAATATATATATATATGTCATTTGAGTACTAAAATCTTAGATATCTTTCTTTGTGGATTAACCTATTGTTGGGTTTAGTGCTAGTAAAATAATTTTCACTGAGCATTCCATTCTTTATAGGATGGCATTTGCAAAACTCATAAATTTAGAGAGCACAATTATGTCAGTGAATTGAAATTAATGAAATGGCATCCCACACAGGCACCATAATTTGCATATTAATTTCAGTTAATGTTCTTATGGATGTGACAGACTTATCCTAGTCATATTTGATAAAAAAAATTAGCAGATTGTGAAGCAACCAAATGTTGAGCAGTTGTTCCAGTACATTCTCAGTATTCAAAAAAAATCTTTAATATATTATTGTTTGGCCCTATGAGTTTTAATTTATTTACCTTTTATTGCTTTCTAAAGATAAAAATGTTTTTTCAATAAAGAGAAAGATAGTTGGTGATACTGAATATTTACTTTTTAGCTACAATAAATTATTTCTTTTGTTAGGGAATAATAATTATAATTTCTCATTTAAAGAAATTACATCTAAATTAAATATTATAGTACACATGACCTTGAATGGAGTTGATTATTTGGGTTCTGAAACTGTTGTTGAAAATACTCAGTGGTTTTCTCAAATGTGCCCTTAAGTTTTTTAGAGTGTTTTCTTTTCTTTCTTTCTTTTTTTTTTTTTTTTGAGTTGGAGTCTCACTCTGTCGCCCAGACTGGAGTGCAGTGGCCGCTCCCGGCCACGGCAGCCTTGACCTGCTCCGGCGATCCTTCCGCCTCAGCCTTCCGAGTAGCCGGAACTACAGGCGTGCGCTACCACGCCCAGCTAATTTTTTTATTTATTGTAGAGATGAGGTCTCGCCAAGTTGCCCATGCGGGTCTCGAACCCGCGGGCTCAGGCAATCCACTCACCTCACCCTCCCAAAGGCGCGGGATTACAGGCTGAGCCACCAAGCCCGGCTTAGAGTGTTTTCTTTTAAGGCAACTTGCCTCTACTTAATTTTAAGGAACCTCTTATGAATTATGGTCTGTTGTTGAGGACTTTGTTTTTATTACCCCCTTTTTAGGCATTTCCTCAATAGCATTAATTCTCTAGTAGGGTCAGTTTCGTCAAATGGAATTTAATATCTCCTATGTTTTAATTTATTTGTCCACGCAATAGGCTTCCTTTTTGTACTTCATTTGATCTCTTTTTGTTTCATCTCTTTAGATAATTATTTCTCCCTGATTATTTCTCATTTTGTGTATTTGTACTTTCTATTCACCCACCTCCCCCTCCCCACCCTTTTTTAATAGGTTGGCTAATAATTTGTCTGTTTGGTTGAGTGTTTCAAAGATTCAGCTTTTGATTTATTTATTAATTCTACTTTTTGTTTTTATTTTTATTAATTTCTTCTTTCTGCCTTTGTTTTACTTTGTCAGTCTTTTTTTAAATTTTGTGTGTTGAATGTTTAGTGTCATTTCTTTTAAAAAATTTATGTATTTAATGCAATGAATTTTCTTTGGAGAAGTGCTTTTATCATAACCCATAAATATTACCAGTTTAATAACTGCTTTTAAATTTGATTTTGATAAGATCTTTTTCTCATTTAAATTATTATTAATTATTAGGAGACTCTTGTGGGTTGTTGCATTGTGATCTGAGATCACTATTAGTGTCTTTGTATATTAGTATTAATATACTACATATTAATATATTTCTAATTTTTAAAATTCAGTTTCTTTTCCCACCCAGACTTTGAATTTTTCATTTTTTCAGCACCTGGAGATTTCTCTCTCTTTGTTTCAAACTTGTCTATATAACCTAAAATTCTTAGTTATTCCCTTCTGCCTAGCATTTCATTGATTTGAAGGAGAAAGTGACTGATGGTTCTGTCTGTACAATTCAGTATAAAATGCTGAAGTTATGCTTGTGTTAAATTCAGTTTCAGGGTGTCTATGAGATGTAAACTAAAATTTTGCAACTACCAGTCATGGGGTCAATTTGACCTCAATAAATATTTATTGAGAATCTATTATCTGTCATGTACGATTTCCATGCATCAGGCATAAAGGAATTTTTGGGACAGCTTCTTATTTATTGCTAACTGTTCAGTAGTTATTAAATCTTAAATTCATAGTGGCCATACTCAAGACTAATCATGCAGGCAGAACTACAAATTGAAAGATGTATCTTATATTGATTTCTACAGAGATGTCTCTTGGTATTGTTTTCTGTTGCAGAAATTATAAAAGCTCAAAAATAAAAGAAAGTACTTTAAGTGCTATGACTGAGGTAGAAAACAGTATGCTTAGGATTTTTAAATATTTTTGGTTTTACCTTACTTTTGGTTTTAACATAGGCATTTAAGGTTCAAGGATTGTATCATAACTCAAGGTATTTTAATGTATTTTACTTATTCCCAAGGGCAAGGATGAAGGTAAAGTCTTAGAAGTATTTTTACAGACTTTGGAAAAGGCATGCTGAACTTCTCTTTACTGTGCCACTTAATTAAATAAACTGCTAATCATGTTGTTTTCTTTCATGTTGGATTTGAAGAATGAATCTGTTAAGAGGATACTTAAATTGAAACCATGTTCAGGTGTCTATACATATTAAAGGATTTCTGAATTTAGAGATTTGGGGCATGTTATATAGTATCTCCAGGCTTTGAATTTAGGGCTAAAATTTTGATTTGCAGTTTTTTTAAGGATTCCTTTAAAAAAAATGACTCCTGTAATAGATTGCAAAAAAAACCAAAACAACAACAACAAAAAACTGAGACTCTCAACCTCAAAGATAAATAGTTTAGAAAAAAAAAGATTTTATTAATTTTGTTTGTAGTGAGAATACTTGCATTTAATTTAGGACATTGAGAACATTCTCTTAAATCAGAGATCTGAGCAGTTGTGAGCTTCTCAGGAACACTTAAAATGGATGGAAAACTTATAATTACTGCCAGTTATTTAATCAGCGTAGAATGATAAAATCATGTAAGGAAGCAAGATTTTGATAAAAATGCTTTTATTCCAATAGAGTTTATAATCTGTTGACACTGAGGCAATTGGGTGCTGACTTACACTCTCACAGTGAGGACAGAGGCTTTTTTGGTATGATGGGGAAACAAACAGGGTAAATCTAAAAGGCCAGCATGACTTGGTAGCCTCTCAGTCAGTTAATGTTCCTGGACTCATTAGAAGTGCCCTAGAATTTCTGGCAAACTCCTAGCTGTTGTTGTTATTTTTTTCTTTGGGCAGACCTGGAGAGTACTTAGTTCACAGTTCATATACATTTTGGCGGCCGTTTTTTTCTTAACAAAAGCACAGATTTGCATGCCATTGCATCTTCCTTTATTAATTTACCCAGCAAACATTTATTCGGAGTCTCCTTTGTTCCAGGTGCTAGTCATTGTGATACACATATGAAAAAATTACTTCTACTTTTAAGAATCTTGTAGCCAGGGATGGGGAGGGGGAGAGAAAAGTAAGCATTACAGTGTAGTATGATAACTGTAAGTACAAGGTGCTTTTGGAACATATGTGTGGGTCACCTGGCCCAAACCAGAGGGGTCTAACAATGTTTTCTTGAGGATTATGCCTGTTCTGAGCTATGAGGAATGAGGAGTGGTGAGGCCTGGTCCCGAGAGAGTATGACCCATTGAGAAATTTTTAAACATTTGACATTGCTGGATCCAAAAATTAGGAATGGTAAATTATCAGAGTGAGAGGTAACCAGTCAGATTACCAAGGGTTTTGTAAGCTGAGTTAAGGAGTTTGGACTTGGCCTGGGAGTGGTGAATTACGCCTAACAGATTTTAGGAGGATTGTTCTGAGTGTGTTTTGGAGCATGAATTTGTGGGCCATAGGCCAGAGATAAAGAAACCAGTGAGAAAACTGATAAAATGACCTGAGTCAGAAATGATGTGGGATTAAGCAATGCTGAGGCAGTGGGAGACAAAGAATAGATTCAAGAGTGAACAAGAATTTATAATGACTGTGAGAAAAGAAAGAGGCAGGGATGACTCCCGAGCTTTTGATCTGGTGGAGAAGGTGGATGGATGGTGATGCCATTGTCGGAGGTGAATCGAGCAACAAAAGAAGGCAGCATTTGGGGGTTTTATAGAATTAGCTTCTGCCCTGGCATGACAGCCTGACCAGGTGTTCTATACTGCTCAACAGTGTTCAGCCCAGATATGATTGCTTAAGGTTGAAGCCTCACATGACTTATGGCTGGGGACTTGTCCTCTCTTCTCAGGACATTTCTTTACAAGATGAGCAGATACCTTTCAAGGCTGGAGATTAAAATGGAGTTAAAGGCATTTTTTTTTTTTAATTTAAAAAAGAGATCTTAATGCTCATAAATATACAGTAATGAATAGTTAAAAAATGAAAGAGTTCCAATTTGTGGTACTAAAATTAAAAAGAAAAAGAAAACCAATAGTTTTTATATAAAACCATTATCACCTCCTATGGAATATGGCACCTGAGATATTAGCCATTAGTTATTGCTTTAATAGGCCTTAAGCATTGCCCAGAATGCACCCTGAACGTGTATTTTCAGCCAGTGTTCTTGTCTTCCTTCAGTCTGTTTGTTTCCTTTCTTACATGATTATTATATTATTATATGCTATCTTAGCATTCTAGGAAAACTTAGGTTTAAGCTTGGAACGTTGGAAACGAAACTCTTTCCTCAAATAGTATCTATTCCTATAGCATATATTCGTTTCTGTTGAAACAGATTATGGGATTGTTTTTGAGGGCTGGTCTTTGGGGAAATTAAACATAAAATTTATGAATGATAAGAATTTTGGTAGTTCAGTGATTGCTATTCTTTTCTGATTGCTTCTTCTGCCTCCTACCCCTATCTATTCTGACCATCTCTCCAGCCAAAAGGAGTCTTGTTAGACTGTGTTTTTTTTTTACTCTCTGAAAATAAGATTGTATCACATTTGGAACATATTGAAGAAGTCTATAAAACGTCGTACATTAGTGTAGATGGATATTCTACTTCTTGTGCAGCGATGACTTTTAGTGCTTATGAGGACTTTTAACTATGGTCTCTAAGCTGTATAAAACATCAGGGTCACAACTTGATATTGCTGAGCAGTTCTCTAGATGCTGTGAGGGTGAAAAAAGAATGATTTGTTGAGTGTGACATGATTAGAAATGATTCCTCACAAAGTCCTGAAAGTGTAAGCATGCCCTCAGCCTTGCCCTTCTACAGATGTATTTGGTAGCTCTTACTTAGATTACCAAAATTTTACAGTAAACCATATGGTGGTTTTCTGATTACTATGATGATTCAAGAGTGCTATTTTTTTCGTTTGGTTATTATGATGTGTGGACAAAATTTAAAGTAGTGACAACAAAGATATCATTGATGTAGATGGCTAACTTCTGGCTAATTAGCAGACTAATCTTAGAATTATTCAATGATGTCTGGCTAATGACTGGATCTTGTGAAGAATAGACAATTTATTTGCTCATTAATTGGTTTGAAAGAACTGTTATTTCCACACATACTTGAAATATAAATAGCACCAGCTATTTAATAGTCTTAATTTACTAAAAATATTTTTTTAGAGAACGTATTAAGTAAGAGTAATCCTTCTTAATTATGTTATAGTTATTTAGTCTTGAAGTGGCTTGGTAAGGTATTGCCTTTTAAAAAAATATTATCTTCTAAAATGTCTTTTGACTTGAAAGTTTGCCATGCACACCTCAGAACCATAAAACACATTTCTTGTTTGATCTCAGCCATACCAGTGTTTTGCTGTTAATTACTTTGGTGTAGGGCTTCGTCATGTTCAAGCCTGCTGTAGATTGCATTTGATCTGAGACCTCTTTTTAAAATTTTATTTTAGAATCAGGGGATTCATGAGATGATTTGTTACATAGGCATATTGTGTGAAAGCAGAGTTGGGGCTTCTGAGGAGCATCTCCTTCCTCATGCTGAACATGGTACCCAGTGGGTGGTTTTGTATCCTTTATTTTCCCTCCCTCCCTTCACCTGAGGCTTCTTAATGATTATGATCACTTCTGTGGTAAAATCTTTTCATGGGGTGTAGGTTGCCAGATCTCCCTTCTTTGTTTCCTTCAGACATCCGGGTACACACACACACACACACACACACACACACACACACACACACACACACACAATTTGTTACCTTCAGACTTTACCACGTACCCATATACTCACCTTGAATTGTTTGTATGCTGAAACCCAATGCTAGTCTTTGTAAAAAACTCCTATTACCTGTCAGCATCCACCTTTGTATTAAGCAGGCATCTTGGGGAAAGATGCTGTCTACTTTGTGGACAGGATCAGTTAGCCTTTCATTTACACTGCTATTTGGGCCCCTTAAAGGCCCTCTCCTTGCATCTGTGGCCCTCTTTCACTCTTTAACTTTTTAGATTCTGGCCTATATTGCGAAGTATAACTGCTAAGTCATAAGCCGATATAGTTTCTACTTCCCTAGTCTTCCATGACTTGGATAAATATAACTTTATAAGGATCATATTATAAGTAGATGTTTATATTTTATTAATATTTATTTAACAGGATTGATGCTCATCAAAGGGAAGATTGAAAAAATGTAGGTTTAAAAAATATAATTGCCTACTTAAGATTTTTCTTAAAAGTAAAAAAAAAAATGAGAACATGCAGAAGTTATAATGAACCATTATTCAACCTTTCCTAGCATTTTGAAAGTGTCATTTAACTCTGAAAGGTTTAAGAAAATAATGACATATTCACAAATCTTAAAAAGTTTATTATTGATTTGTTTAAAGAACTTGCTTTAACCATCTTAAATTTTTTTCAAGCAATTCAACAACAAAATAAACACCCTAAATTAACTGAATGAAAGCAGTGAATAACAGGCTGTCTCTTGCAGCCTTATTCCTAATTGCCTCCTTGAGTCTGTGACCTAAGGGAATGAAGATGAATTGTTGATTCTTGTAATTCCTTATATTTCCAAATTAAGGAGTTAATTAGAATCCCATATTCTCTTTGGTAAGAATATTTGCCTTTACTTTTTAGGCCCTTGCATATTTTATTACCTTACTGTAGTAGTTTATTACTCTCTCTGATTCAGTATTATTATGTCTTCAAAATACCGAATATCTAGAGACTCTCAGTGATGTACCTCCATTTCCAGGGAGTCATGTAGTATTTCATTGCCTGTATATTGTTGAATCTTAACATATAGACCTTGCATCAACCAAATCACATTAAGCTTGGCTAAATCTTTTGTTTTGGTGTTAGGTCTGAATAATGATATCTTGACTATCAGAGTCTTCATTTCTCCCTATTTCAGAATGGCCTCAGATAGTGTGTATCTCTTCAATGAAATGAGGTAAACTAGAGTGGGTACAGGATTTAGAGTCAAGGGCCTGAGATGAGACTCTGGCTTGTCCACTTCCACTAGACCGAGGATCCCTAGTCCCTGAGCCACGGACTGGTACCTTTAGGAGCTAGGCCTCACAGAAGGAGATGAGCGGTGGGTGAGCAAGTGAAGCTTCATCTGTATTTACAGCCACTCCTCATCACTTGAATTACTGTCTGTGCTCTGTCTCCTGTTAGATCAGCTGCAGCATTAGATTCTCATGTGAGTGTGAACCCTATTTTGAGCTGTACATGGGAGGGATCTAGGTTGTGCACTCCTTATGAGAATCCAAAGCCTGATGATCTGAGGTGGAACTGAGGTGATGATAGTAGTCTGGGGACTGGCTGCAAATACAGATTAACATTAGCAGTGAGGTTTGACTGCACAGAGACCATAATAAATCAATTGCTTGCAGACTCATATCAAAATAATTTCATAATTTTGTAATTATTATTTCATGATATATTATAGTATAATTGTAATAGAAATAAAGCGCACAATAAATGTAATGTGTCTTAAGTATCCCTAAACCATTCCCTTCCAACCACCCCATAGAAAAATTGTCTTCCACGAAACTGGTCCCTGATGCTAAAAACGTCGGGGACTGCTGAGCCACTTTTCATGTTTGTATAAAGGAACCAACAATATCTCTCTCACTGGGTTGTGAGAATTGAAAGAGATAATATATGTGAGGTTCTTTCAAATGGTCTTTTAAATTGTTTATAAATATGAGAATATATTTTTTCTCACTCAGGCATATAAATAAATGAGACAATATAGTTTGACTAGCTGGTATACTCATACATTTCTTTATTTTCCTTTTCTTGCTTTTGCTTTTTAAAACTGTGTTTATTCTCTCTTCTCCTTTATAGAGGTATATGTATATTAAATGGAAGTCCCTGATAGCTTGAGTGTTCTTAGCTGTAGCTCTCTTCAGAATGGAGTCCTGAAGAATGAGAACCTGATTTAATTCATTCATGGCTAAAGAATTTTTCTTTTCTCCCTACCTATGTATTTACCCCTAAGTCATACATTTAGATCATAACTAAAAAGAATTTTACTTTGTAGGCTTTTAACACAATGTAATATATTCTGGTTTTCAGACTTTTAAAAAATTTACTTTTTGCTATATCTTTTTAATTTGTCTATGAACCTTTTACTTGTGGTGGCTGGCTTGTTCTTTGACTACATCCAACACCTTCCTCTCTTTATGTCAGTGTTTATTCCATCCACCCATTTGTAATTCCTTTCTACTCTTTGAGATCCAGTCATGTACCACTGTATACTTGTATAACATTGATTAATGACAGAATGCTTTGTAATAGTGCATAATTTTTAAACTTACCTTTTTTATGTTTAGATACCTTTTTTATGTTTAGATACATAGATAAATACCATTGTGTTACAGTTGCCTACAGTATTGAGTACAGTAATATGCTGTACACATTTGTAGCCTGGGAGCAATAGAGTATACCATCTAGGCTAGGTGTGTATAGGCTATTCCATTTAGGTTTGTGTAAGTACCTGCTATGCTGTTCACCCAGTGATGAAATTGCTTAGCCTTGCATTTCTCAGAACATATCTCCATCATTAAGTAATGCATGATTGTACTTTCATTTTGTTTTTGGTGTGGTTTAAGCCTTATTTCTTCCATGAAGTCCTTTCAGACTACTATAGCCTGAGTGATTATTCTATTTTTTTACATTCCAGTGCAGTTATTACCTGTAATACTCATCTTTTTATTAATTGAACCCTTTTTAAAGAAGTCTTGAAGAAAACTTTTATTATGTATCATTTGCCTAAATGGACTTAGTCTCGTTCATTACTGAACTACCAGTTGGTAGTGAGGAAGGTATTACAATGATTGGTTTATATTCAACAGAGCTTAACTCAGAACTGGGATGGAATAGATTTGAGGGAGGAAAGTGCATTTTGTACAGATAATTCCCTCCCCCAAAAATCTATGTAAAGTTTTTTAAAATCCAAAAACTGCCAAAATATTTTTAAAAGTCTAAGTCACTTCTTTTTAAAACCTTTTAAATTTATTTTATTTTTTTCATTTTTCACAGTCATTTCCTGCCATTAAGGAACTCATAGGCTACTGGGCGGGTCAGATAAATAATTTTTTAGCAAGGTGTCATAAGTACTATAATTCCAATATGAGCAAGATGCTAAGGAGGCATCAATTTCTTCCTATTTGTCCTGCCACCTGTCAGGGCTAGTTGCTTGTGTTTTGCCCTGTTCTTTGGATCTTCCTCTGCCCAACTACCCAAATTTTCCATAGCAATGACAGAAGTTTAGCACAAAATTATTGATTACAACTGAGAAGGACCTTTTTCCTTGTTGGCTCTATAATGGACTGTGATAGTGCCACAAATGATTGCCTTTTATTATGATGTATTTTAAAAAGTCAGTGCTATTCTGGAGGAGGGCCACTTTAAAAGTAATAAGAATTAATTATGAGGTTTTTTCCCCTATGGATGGGGTTTGTCACTATACTTTAAAAAGATTTTCCTTTCACTTTACTTTGATTAACTTCTAGTTCTTCCAGTTAATTTCTGTGAATTCGACATGTTATATGACAATTTAAATGATAACATAAACAATATAAAGAGGGTGGGTTTTCTGTAAAACAAAATCATGACCAAATAGGCAAACAAAAAATATAATATATTCCACATCTTAATTTAAATTACTTTTTTACTAGCTACTCTTTTTAATTATATTCCATAGATCTCCATGTTTTATTTAGAAAAATATATTGGATAATTTTACTTCTTTGATCTTAGTAGAGAAATATGACTATTAAAAGGGACATTGAAAACATATTAATTGTTATTAAACTAGGCTTAACCGACAGATTGATTAAAAGCTGGGGAGCTTACATAGGGCAGGAGGAAGAGAGCCAGCCTTTTCTTAGACTATGAATATAGGACAAGTGGGAATTAGTTCAGTTTATTGCACCTGTAGTTGTATTATCATGCAGTACAATAGCTTTTTAACTCATCTTCTGTTCCCCCAGTCTTATTCATTTGAATCAATTCTTTTGGCAGTTATCTTTCTAAAATGCAAATTTAAACATTTAAAATGTAATGTCATCCAATCAATTACAGGAGCAAAATGAAATCATACTTTGCTCACCCTTTACCCATCTAGCCCATTTTCCAGCTTTTCCCTGGTTATTTTCTCTCTTGCTATATTTCAACCACATACAATTCTGCTACTTTCCAGGACATCTTATGCTGTGTCATGTCCTATGCCTCTGCACATGCTGGTTTTCTGACCTGGAATGCCATTTCCCCCCTGTATTCTGGACAAACCCTGATTTTCTCCCAAGAGTCATTTTCCTGATACCATCCATGACTCTTGCTGTCAGTTGTGGTTTTCTCTTTCTCTGTACCTGGTACACATGACCTATCTATTAATTATTATATTATATTTTGTTTTATTCCTCTGAATTTATTTCTCAACCAGAGTAAAAACTCATAGTTGATTTTATATATGTAACTTCAGAATTGGGCACATTATCAGGTATATAGACACAGTAAGTATTTATTGAATAGCCAGAAAGCTAGGATTAGATGGAAAGTGGCATTTTGAGTGTTTGATATTGGTTTTCTTTTCATTTCTTTTTATACCATCAAACATAAATTGAACCTCATTTAAAAGTTGTTAAGAAAATATTAAAATTGTGATGCTTTATTGTGTGTTTAGTTTTGGGACAGTTAGTGCTGTTTTCCCTTAGCTCTGTACTTGCCCTTCCACTCTTTACTACAGAGATGTTTGTAAACCATGTGTGGCAGACTCCATTGCTGGCAATTTCTGTCAGATCCAGCCATAGCAAGGCACTCATGAAAGATTGGAAGGTGAGTGGAAAGTAGAAGCTATGTCTTTTCTTTTGTTAGATGATTCACTTCAGCATGCAGCAGAGGGTGACTGAAGGTGATCACAGGTGGCCGTGAGCTCCAGCAGCATTGGTGTTGGCTTCTTGAATAGCAGTGGTGGCACGCTTGCTGCTGGGTGCTGTAGTTGCTGTTGAACCATAATGACAAAGCAATCCCAGTGACACCAGGAGCCATGTTTCCAGAAGCTTAGCAACAATTCCAGGCTTGTGGGCTCTAGTCTAGTGTGGTGTGAGACCCCTGGCTGTGCTTTTAAAACTCTGTTTTTGTTTTGTGTCCCAAGCATACTCCCTTCTCCCTTTTGCTTTTCTAACTCCTCCAACAACTGCATAATCAACTTCCTGTGTTCAATTTCCTATGGTAGAAATATCTACAGCAGTCTGCTTTCCTTTGTGGATAATAGCTAGGAGTGGTTTAGGCACCAGAACTTCAAAGATGAAAATTTGAGATTTGTTATCTGACCTTGTTAGAACTGACCACAATAGGATCTCATGGCCCATAGAAAATTGCCATTGCATGCAGGGACAGCTTCGTTACCTAAACTATCAATTTTCTTACCAGAAATGAAGTGCTTACTAAAGTCAAAGCTTTGGGAAATCAAATGGAAGTTGTAACTGACTATTATGGTAGGAATAATGATTTCTAGGACTCTAGGCTGTGTTAGCTGCCATTAAAAAATTTATAGAAAGGAAATTATGAGTTCAGGGTATTAAATTCTTAGTTCAAGGATGGTCAGAGAAATGGAGAGTTCCATGATGACCCTACCCCAAGATTGTCTTACTTTTTTATCCTTACAGTAATGATGCAGGTGAAAATAGGAACCAAAATTCGACCCTGATAGCTATAGAATCACAGTGCAAGTAGAATTCACAGCCTCCCTAGCTTTCTTATATGAAAAATAAGAATTGGAAGGTAGACATGGGATCATGAGATTTGAAATGAATATATTTTTGTGAACTCCGCTGAGTCTGAAAACGTTGAGTCCCAGTAACTCTAGGCTTCATAAGCAGTTTCTCCAATGCTGTATTGTAACAGTTTCTTCTCTTCTCTGAGGAGATTACTTCTCCCCTTCTTGAAGAGCCTCAAATGGCCTGCAGTGACCTTAGTCTCCCATGGAAAAATCTTAAAAGCTTAGGGAGATAGGAGTGCTGCAGTTAGTGTCTCATGTGTGACCCATAAGTAATTCCCTTGGGAAAATATTGGGAAATGCATTGGTGAAGGGAGCATTGGTGTTCTTGAAAACTCTGGGAATGCTGTATTCGGATTGATGTTAGGTGCCACTTTTGAAATGGACTGTCTCGTTTAATGGAATGATGGAATCCTGGAGTGGCAGAGGCTGAGTGTCCTGGTGTACCTGCTGGAGGCAAGGTGAGTACAGTGACTATTACAGGAAGAAAATCCAGAATGACAGAATGTTGTGCTACCAATTTGTATTCATTGGTGGTGACTAAGCAGTCACTAAAATACAGTCTCTAGGTTACAGAAACATTTTGGGTCTTGTGAGCAGAAACCTGATTTCCTTACCATATTAGAACATCATGTCCTGTCACTCAGTGTCTAGACCTAAGCCGGTTCACAGATCCAGAGCCCTAAAATGAAATGGCGGCCAACTGGATCCTTTCAGATAATCCATTGCTATTGCTACAAAGATATGCCGAAAATCTTTCTTCAAGTTGCCTCCAATGTGATCTCAGTAATTTACCCAGGATAGTTGTACATTGTGGAAGGGAAAATTCTCAGGTCTTACTGGACATGGCCCTTAGTTGATACTAATCCCTGAAGGCGTGATACTAATCCCTGAAGGTGTGATAGAGGGGGGGGGGAAAATATTATCATTGTTTTGGTCAAAATAGGATCTTTTGGTGACCCAAATTTTTTCCTCCTCCCTTCCTTCTTTTCTTTCTTCTGTCCTTCTATTTTCTTTTCCTTTTTCTTTCATTCTTTTTTATTTTTTGAGTTAGATTCTCACTCTGTCACCCAGGCTGGAGTGCAGTGGCACACTATGGCCACCCCAGTGTTGACCTGCTGGGCTCTGGTGATCCTTCCAAGTAGCCGGAACTGCAGGCGTGCAGTTACCTCGCCTGGCTACTTTTTAAAATGTCTCACCATGCTGCCTAGGCTGGTTTCAAACTCGTGGGCTCAGGCAATCCTCTCACCTCGGCCTCCCAAAGTGCTGGGATTACAGGCTTGAGCTACCGCTCCTGGCCTTTCTTTATAACTTGATTTGATCTCACCATAGTTCCAGGGAGTCTGTGTATCTACCTTATGGTCTTTTTTCCAGTTCATGAATGCTTACCTTGACTAGACATCCTCCATAGCTTGCAGAACTTCTATATTGTGTCCTGAATCATGGAATAAGGGATATTATGGTAGGAGGAGCCAAGCAGAAAGCCCTGGAACTGTTCTCCTGTTTAGGACAGTAAACCACAAGTAATAACTGCATCACAGGAATTTCTGAGATTAGTGCTGCTGTTTAAACACTTGATAAATTTAAAAGCAAGAATTTTTTTCACATACTCGCTTTACTCATCTACTTGGTCTGTACATAAGGAGAATGGGCCTTGGGAACTATGACGTTTTATTGTAAATTCAGTCAGGTTGCTATTCCAATTGCAGCTGCTCTTCCAAAGGTGATCTCTTTACTGAAGCCAGTCATCCTTGTCTCTGGCACTTGTCTAAAGCCATTGATCTCTCAAGCCCTCTCTCCTACTATATCAATAGGCCAGGAATGAAAGAATGAATGTGTATTTTACTCAAGAAAGCAGAGTATTTTACTATCAGAACGATGTAAAACCTGCTTTCTGTCATAATCTAGTACAGTTTAGAGTTAATTTCAAAATGGCTAAGTAAGGATAAGAAATTGTATACTTTTCCCATTAATAGTGGAAAATTTAAACCAAAGAACATTTCTTAGAACTAATAAAGGTTAGAAGAAGAAAGTGTTAATTAGTGCTTAAAGCAGTATTTGCTTGATTGGCTTCATCTAAGCCAATTGTTTTTCCATAATTAAAAATAAAGCAACATAAAAGCAAAACTTTAACATAAAAATTACTTTTAAGCTTTAGAGTTTGTCTCCTTATGCTTTTCCCAAATCTTACTTGCTACATTAAAAATCAGAAGTTCTTTGTATTTGTTGTGCCATGGACCCCTTTGCAATCTGAGGAAGTTCGTGGGTCCAGTCTTAGAATGTTTTTATTTTATTTGTTAATTTTTTTGTGTCAGAGTCTCACTCTGTTGCCCAGACTGGAGTACAGTGGTACGATCACAGCTTACTATGGCTTCTGGGCTCAGGCATCTCAGCCTGCAGAGTAACTGGGATTACAGGCACGTGTCACTATGTCTGGCTAATTTTTTGATTTTTTTGTAGAGACAAGATTTTGCTATGTTGTTTAGGCTGGTGTCAACCTCCGGACTCAACCACTTTGTCCTCCTAAAGTGCAGGGATTATGGACATGAACCACCATTCCTGGCCTTAGAATGTTTTTCAAAGCATAAAATAAATGCATAAGATTATAAAGGAAAGAAATTAAATTAAAATAGAGCCATCAAAATATTTTAAAATCTCCAATACAGTAATATATAAATAGTAATAATAATAGAATATAGCATTATTTCTGGTAGGTAATTTTGGAATTAGTGATGATGAGTAGAACAATATTTCAAAAACTATGTATGATTTCTATTGGTCACAAGTACTGCTAATACTACTGTAATTTGTTGTCTGTATTCTTAATGGAAGGAAACAAACTTTTAGCTAAACGTTAGTGAAAACAAACATACAATCTCTTTTCCATACAAATACATGAAACATATTCCCTAAACTCTGTCTACTGAAACTTTTGTGAGGGAGAAGTTTATGAACTCCACTTAAAGAAGCTTTGCTCTAAATAGATTTATATAAAACAACGACATTGAAAAAATATTTATTTTGGACTTATTTACTTAACTACATATTTTGCCACAATGTTTTATTTACTTTATGAGAAAATAAAAACCTCTATCTATAAATAATTTTGAGCATACCTCCTGGTTTCTTCCATTTTGTCATGTGGTTCAAGCTCATTTCCTTGTATTGCTCAACTAGACTGGCCACATAACACTTACAATTTTTGTTTATTTCCAAAAGATTGACTTTCTGCAATAATCTTCACTAACTGTCTATTTCTTACCAGGGTATTTACAAATGTATTGTTTGTTGTACATTTGTCAGTTCACCCAAATAAAACTGCAAATAATGAAAACAATTGTATTTTGTCCACTATAGCTTTGAATAATTTCTGTATTTTTTCCTCCTTCTCTCCAATCTCAACCCCAAACTATGACAGTTTCACAAGCATTTGAAAAATTATTGTGTTTATTGGATTATTTGCAGGTTGGGCTCTGTACTTTAGTCTACAAATCAGTGGTTAATTTAATGATGCACTAGTTTATTTTTAGCAAAAGGAAGCATAACAAGCTTAGCTGAAAAATGATTCTTGTTTTAACCAGTATCTTCACACAGCTGTTTAAATACCATATTGTACGTCCCCCCCCTTCCTTATTTAGGGTGGCACATGGTACTTGTGTAATCTTTGCTTATTTTAAGTTGGCATAAAATAATGGTTCTCAGCAAACTGCAGACAATTTGTAAAACTGAAGAATATTCTTATGCGTTCAGGCCAAGTGAAATTATTATTAAAGAATACATCTTTTTCTCCCCAAAATTTCTCCTGAGATTTTAAAAATTATAATTGTATATTTCAAAGTTTACAGCAAAGGTACATTTTTTTGAATTTTCCATTTTATTCATATAGAAAATAGACTGAGATGATGAAATAAGAACTAAACATTTATTTAAAAAATAGTTCTTATAATTAACTTGTTCTTTAAACATTAGAGAAGCTCTTGAAATAATGAAAACTAGAATTCATGAGCATAAATTAAGAAATATATAATGCTAATATATACTGACAACCAATATGGTCCCCTCCATCCCATTTGCTGAGGGTAGCAGCTCTTTTTTTTTTTTTTCATTAATCAGTATTTTTTATTATGGTTTTGTGGGGTACAGTTAAGGGTTAGGTGTACAATGATGTTTCATTCAGGCACCCTGTAGATAAGAAGTGTTTTCCCATCCCCCGACAGATATTTGCTACTGTTAATCCCATCCCCCTCCCCCCCATAGATTCGCAGTACCATCCGTCATTTTCTCATAGTATTGCATTGGATGTTCAAGGTCCATTATATGAGTGAGAACATGTGATATTCGGATTTTTGTTTTTGTGAGAGAAAGGAGCTCAGAAAAGCTTGCTCCCAGTATGGACCTTTGGCCCCCTATACCTCCACCCTTATGAAACAGTTCACTAACCGTTGGATGACCCCATATGATTGGCTAATGCTTGCTAAATGCTGTTTAACAGGAGAAAATTTTTTGTTGTGGAAAGCGGAGTTTGAAAACCAGGTTAAACAAATGGCTGCCCAAAACAGATAGGAGACACAGACCCCGGACATTATTACTGCTAAAATGCTCATGGAGACTGGGGCTTATGAATCTGTGGATACTCAAATGACTATACCAAAAAATGCCCTAATACAACTTAATATTTATACAGCCAGAGCTTGGAGAACACTCCCTGTTAGTGCTAACCAGGCTACCCCCCTAGAAAAAATTAAACAAAAGTCTGATAAAAATTATGAGAATTTTGTCTCTCGATTACAAACAGCTGTACATAAAATAACCATCAATAAAAAAAAGCCGACATTTTAGTAAAACAATTGGCTTTTGAAAATACTAATGAAACCTGTCAGACTCTTATAAGACCTGTCAGAAAGACAGGACAATTGAATGACTACATCAGGATGTGTGCTGATGTCAACCCTGCTTATGTACAGGGTGTGACAATAGCCGCGGCTCTTAGAGGAAAAACTTATACTCAGTTTGTGCAGGGGATCCAGAGTGAAACTAATAAGCCTAAAAACAACACTGTCTTAACCTACTACAACTGCGGACAGCCTGGCCATATCAATAAAAAATGTCCGTCTAAACAAGAGCCTCAATCTGTCCCGACATGCCACCTTCTAGAGGCTCTCGGCCAAAGTCTTTATATCCTAAATGCCTAAAAGACTTCCATTGGGCTAAAAATTACAAATCTAAATTTCATAAAAATGGCACTCTGTTAATAAAAAGACAGCCTACGGTGCCTGAGTTGGAAAACAAATTGAGGGGCCAGCCCCAGCCCCAAGCAACAATAGGGGCAACTTCCACTCTGAATCCATTCATTCCCTTTGTTCCATCTCAGAGCTCATCAAAACAACCCCAGAAAACACAGGACTAGACCTCTGTTCCTCCACCTTCACAATACTAACCCCAGATATTTCAGTTACCCCAATTCCAACAGGGGTAAAAGGCACACTCCCGGATGGGATAGTGAGGGTTGTTTTGGGAAAAAATTCTTTGTCTCTTCAGAGAATTTCTGTTATTCCTAGAGTTGTAGACTCTGACTACACAAAAAAAATTAAAGTGCTTGTGACTCTGCCGAATAAGACTGTACAGTTTAACAAAGGTCAGAAAATAGCTCAGTTATTGCTCTTGCCTTACCAAAAGATGGGAAAGTCTCTGACTAACGAGACTAAAAAAACTCTAGATTTGGGTCGAGTAATTTTGATTTTTGACTTCAAAAAGTCACTACTTCTAGGCCTTTAAAAATTTATTTATTCAAAAAGTTAAAATTAATAGCTTACTGAATACTGGGACAAATATTTCTTATATTACTAAAAAAGACTGGCCTTCTTTGTGGCCAACCCAAGTTGCCTCCTCAGGTCTTATTAATATTGATAAAATACCTTCTGTGACTAAGAGTTCACAGATTTAAAATTAGACAGATGATCAATCATCAAAAACTTTTTGTCCCTATGTCATACCTTCTATCCCTATTACACTCTGGAAATGAGACATTCTTGTGAGAGGACAACAATAGATTTAGGTTAAGAGCATGCTATTGAGAGACCCAAGAAACCAAGAAACTTATTTGCTGTAAAAGTAGCGTTTAGTTCACTATATTTCATATATCCCCACCTCATGTTTACTATATATTTTGTGTATTCCTACCTCATGTATTTTATGAAATCTTAGTACTTTGAATCCTACCTCAGACCCCATAGAATTAGGCATATGTTGGGTTTTAAGCAGTGTTTGTATTTAGAATCCTTGGGTTAAGCATTGCCAACCCCAAACCAGTAGGCTAACTTATGCTTTTACAACGGGATGTAAAGGATAAAGCGATAAACCTCTTTCAAACATTCCTACAAGGTGGCACCAGACTTAGAGGAGCCACCTCCTCTCTAGGTGGGCTTTATCACTGGTTTATATCTCAGTGATAATTTACACGCAGTGGCTATGTAAACCTGCAGGGAACAAAGACCTTTATAAAAGTAACCGCCTTGCTATAATAAACTTGCTATTATAAATTCCCAGAATTAGTATATGATTTTCTACCCCACATTCACTGTATGTGTATGCAGCATTCATATTTAAAACTTTGTTAAGTTTGGCTTTTGTTGTCCCATAATGACTATGTAAAGGTTAAGCAAACAGGCTTTCCTAAGTAACCCCTGGGCTGGATCGGTAAACTAAAAGGGCTAATGTAACCCTTTGTCTGCCGGCTCAGGTTACTTCATAAGCAGAGACTGTATGGACCTAACTTATCTAACATTTCACTCGACCCATTACCTGGGTTTCTGTCAATCACGGGCAGCACCCACCAATACCAAGTGTTCCCGTACCCATTAGGAGAAATCACCCAATCATGTAAAATCAAGTTTGGAGTTCTTTCCCCTCCCTCTGTAATTGTGCATAAAAACCGCTTGCCATTGTGAATCGGGGCTCTGGTCCCTGAAGCTGCTGCTTCGGGCATGAGCCCAGACTCGAGCCTGAATAAAGACCCTCGTGTGTTTGCATCGGAGCTGGCTCTTTGTGGTCTCTATATCTCTCATTAGAGTCCCGGGTTCAACACTTACTCAAATGGGCACACTTTTGTGTAGCCCAAACGACAGAGTGTCAACACAACTACTACAAATAAAATATGATCCCTTTAAGGATCTGGATAAAAACAGACAAAAAATAAAAAAACCGGTTCAGATTATAAAAAAAAAAAAGACCGGTCTGACATTGACATCCAAATTTATTTTAGAGGCCATTGTTCTTAAAACTGCCGACCCAATTGTATGGAAAACTAACGAACCAGTTTGGGTGAAACAATGGCCTTTACCAACAAAAAAACGTGAGACAGCCAAGGATTTAGTGCAACAACAGCTGGAGGCTGGTCATATAGAGCCTTCCACTAGCCCTTAAAATACACCTATATTTGTTATAAAAAAAAAAATCTGACAAGTGAAAACTTTTATAAGATTTAAGAGCTATTAATGCCACCATGGAGACAATGGGGGCGTTACAGCCTGGGCTGCCATCTCCAGTTGCTATTCCTACAGACTCTAACATCATAGTTATTGATTTACAAGATTGCTTTTTTCTATACCTTTAAGTTCTGATGATTACAAAAAATTTACATTTAGCTTCCCTTCTCAAAATTTTACACAGTCTCATCAAAAGTTTCAATAAAAAGTCCTGTCACAAGGAATAAAAAATAGCCCCACCTTGTGTCAAAAATATGTTAATACTGCTTTACAAGATATTAGATATCAATACCCTAATCTTTGTCTGATACATTATATGGATAATATTTTACTAGCCCATCAAAATCTTGCTCTTTTACATGACATTTTAAATAATACAGTAACAGCTTTGACAAACTGTGGTTTGAAAATTTCTTCTGAAAAAATTCAAACCAAGCCACCTTTCACTTATCTTGGCCGAGTGTGAAGCACTCAAACAGTAAGTCATCAGCCTCTACAGTTAAAAAAAGATCATCTAATAACTTTAAATGACTTTCAAAAATTATTAGAAAATATTAATTGGCTAAGAACTTATTTGCGTATAACTACTACAGACTTAAAGTCTCTTTTTAATATATTACAGGGGAACTCTTCCCCCACCTCTAGAAGGGTCTTAATGCCCAAGACAAAAAAGGCCTTAATTTTAGTAGAGAAGGCCATTAAATCTCAAAAGTTAAAAAGAATAAATTATAATTTACCATGAAAATTAATTGTACTGGCTACTTTTCATACCCCAACAGAGTGCTTGTGGCAGAAAAGACCTATAAAATGGTTACATTTACCAATTTCTTCTAAAAAAATTTTGACATCTTATCCTTATTTAATGGCCTTGTTAATAACTAAAGGAAGACAAAAAAATGTAAAATTGTTTGGAAAAGATGTGGACAATATTATTATCCCATGTGACAAAACTCAGTTTCAAACCCTGTTACAGACCAATGATGATTGGCAAGTAGCCTTAATTGGCTTCAAAAGACAAATTTTGTTCCATTTGCCTAAAAATCCATTGTTACAGTTTATAAAACAAAACCCCATAATTTTCCCTCACAGCTGTTCCCTGACTCCTCTCAAGGGGACAGCCTTAATTTTTACTGATGGTTCTTCTAATAAAAAAGCGGTGACAATAATTGATGACGAGCCCCATATTTTAAACACTTCAAAATCATCAGCCCAAAAAACAAAACTAAAAACAGTTCTATATACATTTTCTGTTTTAAAGAATAAAAGGTTTAATTTGTATACTGATTCTTGTTATATTAAAGGATTGTTTCCTCATATTGAGACAGCTACTATTCCTACCAATAAAACTATAATTCTAGAGTTGCTCGTTCAGTTACAACAATTAATTTGTGACAGAACGGAGCAGTTTTTTGTTGGCCACATTAGATCTCATTCTGGCCTTCCAAGACCCCTACATAAAGACAATCAATTGGCTGACAATTTAACTAAATCAACCATATGTACAGCCATTGAAACGGAGGCAGTTACTCAAGCTCAATTATCTCATGATATCCATCATCAGAATGCCACTGCCTTACAGTATCAGTTTCAGTTACCTAGAGAAGTAGCTCGGCAAATTGTTAAAAATTGCCCAGCATGTCTCACCTTTAACAATGCTCCAACAGGGGTTAATCTCCAAGGATTAAAGCCCAATGCCCTGTGGCAAATGGATGTGACTCATTTTTCCAACTTTGAAAAGTTATCTTACCTACATATAACTGTGGATACATTTTCCCATGTCATATTGACTTCTGCCAAAACAGAAAAAGCTTATAAAAACGTAATACAACATTTATTTTTTTGTTTCTCACAGTTGGGTATCCCAAAACAACTAAAAACTGACAATGCTCCTACTTATACATCTAAAGTTTTCAAACAGTTTTGTGTTAAATTTAACATTTCTCATTCTACAGAAATTCCTTATAATCCTCAGGGTCAAACCATAGTCGAGAAAACTCATCAAACCTTAAAAAATCAAATCATTAAATTACAAGAGGGAGAATTTAAATATAGTTCCCCTCATCATATTGTAAGCCATGCTTTATTTGTACTCAATCACCTGAACTTGAACTTTTTGGGTCGCTCGACTATGGCTAGACACTGAAACCCCAAAAAAACTGTTAAGCCTATGGTCAAATGGAAAGATCTCCTTACAGGTCAATGGAGAGGGCCCAATGTGTTGTTGACTTGTGGGAGAGGGTATGCTTACATCTTTCCCCAAAATTCCTCATCGCCCATTTGGATACCAGACCGACTTATTCCATATGCCCAATCCGACGCCTCGGCCAAGACAGAGATCCAAGGCAGAGAAATGCCAGATGGAAGACCAGCCCACTTCAAAATAATTTGGAATCAGAGAAAGAAAGAGTCTTGGTCCCTCGGATGAGATGCCTCACCCTTTGTATACATCGGAGGTCTCATCCCCACCCCCACCACAGTGCTGCAAGAACCTGCAAACCACCAACTTGGGGACAGCTAAAAGTGCTGACACATGATGCAGAGGTTTTGATTTGGTTTCAAATTACTTCTCTTACACTCTCTACTGTTTTTATTCCTATACTGGTTATTATAGCAAGCCAGGAGGGTTGTATTTATTAAAAAAAAATCTTATTGGACTTATATCCCAAACCCTCCAGTATTTCAGCCTGTTACATGAGATACTAAGATTATTACTGTTTTTACTAATCTTTCCTCTTTATTAAAAGGCCCCACTCTTTTTTCATCATGGGTCAAAACTATAATCAATCATAATTTTTCCTTTTCAGGTTGTTCTAGTTCTCCTCCAATATGTTTTAGTTTACCTAAAAAATCAAACTACTTGCATAAATTGTAAATTAACTAATTTTCTAATTCATATAGAAAATTTATGATTCTTAAACAGCCTCCTTATTTGATGGTTCCTGTAAATCTTCCATCTCTTTGGTATGACAAATATAATTTAAAAACATTGTATACAGTTAACTTACTGTTGTCATGACCAAAAAGATTTATAACAACTTTAATTTTAGGTATTACAGCTTTGATAGCCATTGCTACATCAGTTTCCGTTTCAGCCATAACCTTAGCTAAAAAAGTACATACTGCTACATTTACAGATCAGTTATCCAAAAATGTCTCATTAGCTTTAACAGCTCAAAAAATTATTGACCAAAAATTAGAAAGTAAAGTTAATGCATTAAAAGAGGCTATTTTGATTATAGGACAGGAATTGTAGCCTTGAAAATTAAATTGGCTTTAAGATGTCATTCAGAGTTTAAATGGATTTGTGTCACACCTCTCCAAGTGAACAAGTCTATTCATACCTGGGATAGGATTAAAAATCATATCTCTGGAATTTGAAACCATTCCAACATAACTTTGGATCTCTCCAAGCTTCATCAAAAAATACAAGACATTAATTCTACTAAAAAACAATTTGAATTCACCCAATTGACTCAGTCAATCTTTAACAATTTTTCTTCATTTGTCAATCAAAAATCATTATTGTCTATATTAATCAATGTGGAAATTTGTGGAGAAATAATCTTGCTACTATTATGTTTACTTCCAATACTCTTCAAATCATTGAAAAATAACATCTCTCGACTAAACACAAAATTTCACGGCTTTGTATTAAAAAACAAAAAAGGGGGAGATGTTGGGAACCAGCCTTGGAGGCCCACCTGATTGACAGGATCCGGGTGGGCCAAAGACCCCGGGCCACAGGGGGAGCCCAGGAAGCTGAGGCCCTTCTGTCTTTCACCTTTGCTGTTTGATACCACCAAAGAATTCTGTGCAGTCGTGGAAGAAGAAAATGGCATGTTTATGTGAAGTACTCACAGCTAACCTGGAAATGTCATGGTTTATTTTTCCATTTTTCCCACTATGCTGTTTGGCCTTTTCTAACATATACAAGGGTTAAACTCTAAAACACATCAAAAATGCTTTCCTTCACTTGGTTATAAGTTATTAGATACTGCTTAAGTAATAAATGATATGTGTATTCACTCATTTGATTTTAAATTATGCAGTTTAGTGTTTAAACATAAAATTTTTTAAAAACACAAGTTTATAATAAGTTCATTATGAATTCATTATAAGTTCTAGCAATTATGTTATGTTATATTATGAGTTCAGTAAAAACCCACTTTATAAATGTTAACTTAGAGCTTTAACTAGTAAATTAAATAAAAACCTTAACATTAATCTTTATCCTAAATCAGTAAAAACAGTGTTATAAATCACCTACATAACTCCAAGATAAGTACTAAAACTTATAATAAACTTACTATAAACTTACACTTCTAAAAAACTTTATGTCTAAACAGTAAACTACCTAATTCAAAATCAAATAAAAAATAATACTCGATTGGCTCATTTTTTGCGATTTGTCCAGGCACAATGTCCCTGGTTCCCACAAGAGGGCACCGTTGATTTGACTATTTGGACCAAAGTTGGGGAAAAACTTAAACTCTGTTATACTTTACACGGACCTGATGAGGTCCCTGTTGATGCTTTTGCCTTGTAAAATATTATTAGAGATGCTTTAGATCCACGACATAAATATTCCAAATTCCCTACCAAAATCATTAAAGAGAATGCTCCTATATTGGCCTCTAATTCCTCTAAAGCTGTGTCTATAACTCCTCCCTTGGATAACAACACTCTGTCCCCAGCAGATGAGGCTAGCTTGAAAAAGGAGGCAGTTCAGCATCATGAACAAAAGCATCCTGATACTTTAATCAGTTTATCCTTGACCCAACCTTCTCCTCAATATGTGCCGAGGAAATCCACTTTCACTCCTGGGCACTCCCTCTCGTCCAAGGCGCCTTATGTTGGTATTAAGGGAGCTAAAAGGCTGGAAAAAAAGGCGATTTGAATTTTTCTTTGGGTTTTCCAATTTTGTTTGATAATAAATTTGAAGATGCCCCTCCGGTATGAAAACCATTGCCATACAAACTCTTAAAGGAGCTCAGAAAAGCTTGCTCCCAGTATGGACCTCTGGCCCCCACAAGTGGCGCCCAACATGGAGTTATGTAGGTGATTTATAACACTTTTCACTGACTTAGGATAAAGATTAATGTTAAGGTTTTTACTTAATTCAATAGTTAAAACTCTAAGTTAACATTTATAAAGTGGGTTTTCACTGAACTCATAATATAATAATCAGACACTTTTATGACAGATCAGCTAAAACAGAAAACAACCTTGGGGGGCCTGGAAAACATTACTAAAAGCTTCTTTTGAGTTCTCTTTAAAAACAAACACTGCAAGATAAGAGAAAAATAATGAGGACATCTGGACAAAGGAGGCAATCACGGGACTCTAAAAAACATAAAAGCCTAAGATGAGAAAATTCCTGACACATAAAAAAATATACACTTAAAAAAACTTTCTTGAGACATTTCAAGGACTGTAATTTGGGACATTAGACTAAAAAAACATTGTTGGCTTTATAAATAAGACTTGTTGTCTAAAAGCCTATGGAAATCTTGGTTTGTTTGCTACTAAGACCACTAGATGATAACTTTTAAAAAATATGTACGTAAAAAAATTTTCTTTGTCTTGCCCCTTCACAAATGGTATAAAAGCTCTGTGTTAACTAACATTAAATTGTCATCTGTTCAAGAGACAGTTGTCTGTGTATATAATCTTCATCCATCGCCTATCTGTCTCTCCTTCAAAATATCTCACGACCCTCAAACTCCTGGGCTCAAGCAAGCCTCCCAAAGCACCGGGATTACTGGTTTAAGCCACCATGTCCAACCAAGATAATACTTTCTTATTCTTCCCTTCAAAAACTCCATGGATCTTCAGGAAACTTTGGCAGTAATTTTTGTAAAAGATGCTCATGACAAGATCTAATAGAGAAAATAGTCAGAATTGATTTTTCTCACTGGCAAGTCAGTGTCCATCACCAGAGTATGGAATATATGGAAACAATTTACAAATACTCAGTTGTGGCTTTTGTTTTTGTTTTGCAGACAGGCGGCTGGTTACAAAAATGTGCTGAAGATACTCACCATACTACTTCCTCAGATCCAAGACTGAAATAGAGAAATATGAGAGCCTCAACTACATGTTTCCTATATGACCTCATTCCCCAACCCCCACTGCCATTAGTTACTAGGTTCTACTTTCTTACGAAGGCCACAAGATAGCACTGCTGATTTATCCAAATAAAAACAGCTATTTAGATTCACAGTGACCAAGTTGGTAGCATGAGGGCAATTGATTAAGCCACTCATTTTTCTTTTTAAAATTTTGTTATTTTCTTTTATTTTAAAGATGTGGGGTACAATTTGTTAATTATACCAATGTTCATTATGCAGGAACCCTTGTTGATGAGGTGTGCGCCGCTCCCCTGGCAGAACCCCACTACTCCAATCCTTTTCTTTCTTTTTTTTAAATAAATATTTTTTATTATGATGTTGTGGGGTACAGTTAAGGGTTAGGTATACAAATATGCTTCATTCAGGCCCCCTTGTTGATAACAGGTGTCTCCCCGTCCCCAGACAGATGTTTATTACCATTAGTCCCATCCCCCCTGTAGTTTCCCACCACTGTCAGTCATTTTCTTATGGTAGTGCACTGGATGATCAAGGTCCACTATATGAGTGAGAATATGTGATACTCAGATCTTTGTTTCTGTGAAAGGTCACTCAGTATTATAGACTCTAGTTCCATCCACATTGCTGTGAAATCCATGATTTTGTTCTTTTTTATGGCTGTGTAGTATTCAATCGTGTATATGTATCACATTTTTAAAATCCAGTCCTCTTTTGATGGACAGCATGGTTGTTTCCAGGTTCTTGCTATTATGAACAATGCTGTGATAAACATTCGTGTGCAGGTATCTTTTTTATAGAGTGATTTGAGTTCTTTAGGGTATATTCCCAGTAGGGGGATTGCAGGGTCATATGGGAGGTTGATGTATAGAGCTTTTAGGAATCACCATACTTTTTTCCATAGAGGTTGCACTAGTTTACACTCCCACTAACAGTGTAGGAGTGTTCTCTTTTTGCCACACCCTCTCCAACAACTGTTATTTTTTGAGTTATTGATAATTGTCCTTCTGATTGGAGTTAGGTGGTATCTCAGTGTGGATTTGATTTGCATCTCCCTGATGATTAGTGAGATTGAACATTTCTTCATGTGTTTGTTGGCTGCTCTGATGTCTTCCTATGTGGAGTGTCTGTTCATATCTTTTGCCCATTTTATAATGGGGTTGTTTGTTTTTTTCTTTTCAGCACGTTTGAGTTCCTTGTAGATCCAAGATGTTAATCCTTTGTCAGACCTGGAGTTGGCAAATACTTTTTCCCAGTCTGTAGGCTGTCTCCCTGCTCTCTTGATGGTTTCTTTGGCTTTGCAAAAGTTTGTCAGTTTAATGAGGTCCCACTTGTCTATTTTATCCCTTATGGCCTGTGGGTTTCAGGTTTTGTTCAGGAATTGGATGCCAGCTTCAATTTCCATGAGGGTATGTCCTTCATTTTCTAAGGTTCTTATGGTTTGAGGTTTTACATTTAGGTCTCTGATCCATTTGGAGTTAATTTTTGTATATGGGGATAGGTAGGGGTCCAGTTTCAATCTTCTGCATGTGGTCAGCCAGTTTTCCCAGCACCATTTACTGAATAGGTTCTCCTCTCCCCAGTG